>NC_056732.1:1006026234-1006058734 GCF_019279795.1 Protopterus annectens
CCGGGCCCTGGACAGGAGAGGGAAGTGCACCTTTGCTTCAGCGACCTTTGCTATCAGGTCCCTGAATTATATGGCACATTTTACCAGGCTTCAAAGGGATCTGGTTTCTGAGCTCTCTGAAACCTTGGCTGGTGCCATGTCTGATGAGGTCTGTGACAAAGTGGCCTCTCAGCTGGCCACCATTGAATCTATATCTAACTCCTCTATGTGACTGATATCTCACGCATCAGGAGGAGCAGCTAGACCAGCGGGTTCAGTTGCGGTCTTGAGATGACACGCCCGGATGCACTTGTGCAACTTCACGGAACCCTTTAAGTCTTCTTTTCATAATGCCCCCATTGAGGCCTCCTCGTTGTTTGGGCCCAAAGTAAAAAGCACACTGGCCATATGTGAACAGGATGGTAAGACCCTTTCTGCCGTAGGTGTCCGTTATTCTTCCCCTCAACGTGCTTTCTCCCGAAACCAAAAGAGTGGGAAGATGTGGTTCAATAAATCTCAGGGTCCTTTCCGTGACACACAGGCTGAGTTCTGCCCCAGAGGCAAAGGGGCAAACTCACAGGGAAGATGCTCCTTTTGGGGTAGAGGGGGTCCGCGTAACCAGGGTTCCAGGGATTCTTTCCCTGGTCAATCCTACCAGCACTCCTGAAGAGCGGCCCAACTCCTTTCCTCTGGAGGTGGTTGGGGGACGTTTCTCCTTGTACCCTTCTGCCTGGCTAACCATCACCACCGATTCTTGGGTACAATGGATTATAACCAGAAGTTGTCATATCCCCTTCGAACTTTGTCCTGTCCCTTCAAAAAATCTTCCCGACGTTCCACCCAGTCAAAGGGAAGAAGCAGCACTAGAGATAGAAAAGCTGCTAAGAAAGAGAGCCATCCAAATAGTCCCTCCAGACCAGATAGGATCCAGATTCTACTCAAGACTATTTTTGGTGCCAAAGAAAACCGGGGACTGGAGACCAATTTTGGATCTCAGTGTATTGAACAAGTTTGTGAGAGTACAAATATTCCGGATGGTCACAGTACAGTCTGTCCTCACGCTTTTGGAAAAAGATGATTGGATGTGCTCTATAGATCTTCAAGATGCGTACTACCACATAAAGGTGGACAGGCCATCAAGAAGATTTCTGTGCTTCTGTGCGGGAGCCAGTTACTACCAGTTCAGAGTACTACCCTTCGGACTCTCTACAGCCCTCAGAGTGTTCACAAAGTGCATGACAGTTGTCACAGCTCACTTGCGACTTCAAGGATTCCAGGTGTTTCCATACCTAGACGACTGTCTCATTTCTGCCCCTACCAGATATGTACTGGAAAAATCCCTGGCATACTCTCTCCTCGCTACTCAAAGGCTAGGCATAACCTCATCCCATCTCAGTCGACAGAATTCATAGGGGTTATCTTGGACACAAAAAAAAACTGCAGAGATGCTATTCCAGAGCCCAGAATTCTAAGGATAAAGCAACAACTAATTCCAATCCTTTCAAAGGAAAAATCCATGGCTCACTCGGTTCTACAGCTGTTGGGTTCCATGGCAGCCTGCATCACTGTTGTTCCCCTGGCCAGGTTTCACATGAGACTTCTACATTGGCTACTGCTCACCCAATTATATCCTTTTCAGCATCCACTTTTAGCCATGATTTGAGTAACCCACAGGTGCAAACAGGATTTAAATTAGTGGATGACACACAATCTCTCACATTGGTCTCGCCCCTTCTCCCCCCAGCAACCCAAAGCCACAGTGACCACGGACGCCTTCCTGATGGGTTGGGGGGGGGGGCTGTGGTCCGAACTGGAGGCCCATTTGCATATAAATGTTCTAGAGCTGAGGGTGGTGCTTCTGGCGTTGCAAGCATTCCATCCCCTGTTGCCATCTGGGACAATTGTGATTCAGTCAGGCAACATGGCAGTGGTCTGGTACATCAACAAGCAAGGTAGAACCAAATCTTACCCCCTTTGTCGAGAGGCCATGAGGATATGGCAATGGGCGATGGCTACCAACCGTTTTCTTCTAGCAATGCACATTCCCGGGAGTTCCAGTGTGATAGCAGACAGACTCAGCAGGTGCATTCTTCAACCTCACGAGTGGTCCCTGAATCCCTTGATAGCGGCGGTGATCTTCCACAGCTGGGGCCGTCCTTGCTGCGACCTCTTTGCACCCCCGACCAACTACAAATGCAGCAACTACTTCGCCCTGATTTCCCCTCTGGGACAGTCACCCAGGGACGCTCTAGTCCACGATTGGCCCTCTGGTCTTCTTTATGCATTTCCACCCCTTCCCCTCATTCCCCAGTTTCTGAAGAAAGCCCGTCGGTTGAAGAGCAAGGTGGTCCTCATAGCACCATATTGGCCTCGACAGATTTGGTCCCCCTTCTGTTGGCCTCACCTACTAGATCGACCATGGATTCTCCATCCAACCCTGGAATTGATCTCACATCCACAGAACCTGATTCATCCAAACTTGAACAGCCTGAAGCTCACGGCTTGGCTACTCCAGTTCCCTTGATTGCCAGGCAGAATGATCTTTCTTTACCAGTACATGATATTCTCATTGCTTCTCATAAGTCTTCCACTAGAATTACTTATCTGAGCAAGTGGAAAAGATTTACCTGTTGGCTGAAAGATAAACAAGTAGACCCTTTTTCAGCACCAGTGTCGATAATACTAGACTATCTGGCCGACCTTTTTCAATCGGGTCTATCGACCTCTATCATTAGAGTTCATTTGGTTGCAATTTCAAATTTTCATGAGGGTATCCAGGATTCCTCTCTTATGTCCCATAAATTGTGTAAGACCTTCATAAAAGGTGTGAATCATCTGAAGCCACCTTTTAGAGAACCTATTCAATCTTGGGATTTATAATTAGTTCTACAAGCTCTGACAATGTCACCTTTCGAACCAGCCTCTTCTTGCGACCTCAAGTATTTGTCATGGAAAACCTTGTTTTTGGTCGCCATTACTTCTGCCAGACGTATTTCTGAGCTTCAAGCTTTATGTATCAAGAGTCCATACTTGATTTTTCATAGAGATAGTGTGTCTCTGAGAACTAATCCGTCATTTCTACCTAAAGTGATCTCTGAAAAATCCATTAATCAAGCTATTGAATTGCCAGTTTTCTTTCCCAATCATTCAAACAGAGGAGAGTATTGCCTACATACCCTAGATATCCACAGGCAAATCCATTTTTACTTAAGCAGGACTAAACCCTTTTATAAATCTGACCAGTTATTTTTGGCCTTTTCTGGACCTAGATTAGGATCTGCTGTTGCCAAGGTCACACTAGCTGATGGCTGAAGGACTGTGTGACCTTCATTTATACACAACGTAATATCTCGTTGCCTACTACCATGAAAGCTCATTCAACAAGGTTGGTGGCAACTTCTGCTCAAATCCATGCCAGAGATTCTTTACATGATATCTGTGCAGCTGCAACTTGGGCTACGCCGCATACCTTCATAAATCATTACAAATTGGATTTGGCCTCCAGGGGAAGAGCATCTTTCGGTTCTGTGGTGCTCAGGAATGTCCTTCCATGAGAGTCTCCCAGGAATAGAGGTAGCTGGGGAGTCTGTCCCATGCGTAAGGAATGAACGAGGATTAATAATATCAGATAAAGAAGTTATGTCTTACCATAACGTTCCATCTGTATTGTTGATTCTCGTTCAGTCATTACGACCCGCCCTCCTTCCCCCTCCTGTGGTTTCTAGTGGATCTCACCATCCGGTTCTCTTAGGTTATTTGACCAGAGGTAGCCTCTACCTTCTTTGACATGCAAACTCAGTCTGAGATAACAGGGAGAGGGGTATTGTGGGTAAGAGTTTAGCTCAAGAGTTTGAAGCTGACGCAAGCTTGGAAAATGGCCGGCTCGATTCCGAGCTCGGAACTGATGCCCATGCGTAATGACTAAGCAAGGATCAACAATACAGATGGAACGTTATGGTAAGACATAACTTCTTTTTCCTTATCATAAGGGTGGACCGTCAACTGACCCCAGGAACTACAGACCCATCAGTCCGACAAGTCTAATATGCAAAGCCATAAAACGAATTAACATGAAAATGATCAACAAGGACATTGTTAACCTACAGACACTGGACCCATCCCAGTTTGGTTTTACTGGAAGATCTTGCATACTCAACCTTGTAGACTTCCTTGAATGGGTCACCAAGACTATGGATGAGGGAAGAATGGTGCATATGACCTGTCATGACCTGGCCAAGGCATTTGATACAATACCCCACTCTGGTATTATTAATAAACTCTCAGAAGGAGACATAAATTCGTACATAACTTGCTGGATTGCTTGTTGGCTCACAGGTAGGACCCAGGAATTCAGGATCAGTGAGACCACCTCCACCAGGAGACTAGTCACCTGTGGAGCACCTCAGGGCTCCATGTTGGGACTGCTCCTGTTTGGCATCTACTTCTTGGAAGTCAAGGATAGTGTTAAAGGCTTCTGTCTCACTATGTTCATGGATGACCATGGTTGGGAGCTATTATAGATTCCCCCCATGACACCAACATCCTACAAGAGGGTCTAACACAAGCAAATGGCTGGTGCCAAAGCCACGGATGAAAACTCAATATGAAAAACTGCATTACACTGCTGTTTGGGAAATCATCCACTCAAGCTAATTACTCCATTGATAAACCCTTAAGAGTTAACCTAGTAGTTAGGGATCTGGGGACATACGTACACAGTGATCTGGCCTTAGAATAATTTTCTTACTATCTTAAATATGGTCTATGTCACCCAACTCATAAACAAGGACATGGAATCCAGGTCCAAGGAAGTTATAGTACCAATCTACTTAGCCTTTGTCAGACCCATCATTAAGTACAGTACCTCCTTTGGCATGTACCTAACCATGCACTTGGAACAGTTGGAACGCCCTGAAAAATTTCCCTCCAGGAGAATACAGGGTATGAATACCCTGTCTACACAGATAGCCGTGAGGCCCTGCTTCTGTACTCAGTATCCGACAGGTTACTTAGAGGTAGTCTATGCCTGGTATATAAGGTATCTCAAATCCAGCACTGATGGATTTCTTGCACATCAGCAAAACAAACAGCATCAGAAACACTAGAGCCGAGGACCTGAACTTTGCCTACAACGTACATAGAACATGCTGGTGAGACTGTGTATCAAAGGATCCTCGCACTATGGAGTGCATTTCCATTCACATGAAGTAGAGCTTATTCCTGACCCTATTCAAACAAAACATTGATCAGTGGATGGAAAATTGGAAATTCACCCAAGGTCTGTCCCCCATGTCAATGATGGACCATGGTCGACAGTAAATTAATCCTCAGCTAACATACCCCCCACATAACCCTTAGCTACCTCCTTACCAACATACTTGACTATATAGTTGTCCAAGGTACTCTGGGACAAAACTTTGTTGGGTTTATAAAGACCCTGGTGGTCATTAACCTAATATAAACCTATGAAAGTATGAAGGAGTGATGTCCCTACATGGCAATGTTTGAATGGGAGGTGTGAAACAATGCTACTAATGTGGAATAAAGGTTTTCTCATAATTTTTTTCTCACTTGAATTATTGAAGCAGGAATGTAAGTAAAGGGGGATTATACATAAAGTATGGAGACAAGCTGAAAAGGGAGGATTTCCCCGCAAATGGCAGCCATATTGGAGAAGATGAAAAGATAGAACAAAGGGATGAGGAAAATGTGACATACAGGTATATTTGAAGAAAAAATAGTGATCCAGTGGTGGAGGATCATCTGTAAAAGCAAGACAACAAAATCATGGAGAGCTTGAATGTAGATTTGTATTTAAACCTGAGATAACTTAGAGGAAAAGGAAGAACAGAAACAAAGTAATTCCTCTATCCTAACTCTTATTTACAAAGTAGTTTTAATAAATGAGAACTCTGCAAAGTATTAATCTAGTAACATGAAAGGGTGAAACATGAAAATAGGACACTAAGAATGTGGAGAGGTTATTAAGTAAAGAACTAACGGGATGGAGTGAAGTAGATGCTGATATTGTGGGAGAGGGATGTGAATGGATAAAGAAACTCTTAGTTTAAACCAAGCACCAGAACTGAGCCTGGGCTTGATGAAAAGAATTACGGGAAGAAAATGGGGGGAAAAGTTTGTTATAAGTATATAGTTAGCTTCATAGTGTTTGTTTTGTTAAGTGTTGTGTGTGTAAATTGTAAGGAAAGATTGAAATAATAGTGATTAATGGGGATGAAATGTACAGGGGAGCAATGGTAGTGGTGTTGCAGGAAACACATTTCAAGAGGCAAGAATATGAAGGTTTAGTCACAAGAGGATTTGTAGAGGGACACCAAGCAGAACCATGAGGGTAGAAAGGGAGGAGTAATTACTCTAAGCAAAACTGTACTGTAAATGTATTGGAGCAGAAGGTAGATAAACAAGGAGGGCTTGTGTTGCTCAGAGACCACTGATGGAGCAATGGAATAGCCTTAGGAAATGTATATTTAAAATGATGATCACCAGTGGCGCTGGTAAATCTGCCTCACATCCAGGAACCCTGTGTATTACAAAAAGTGAGTCACAGGATAGGCAAGTACAAAAAGTACAGCAGAGATATAAGGAGATAATGGAGGAATAAGGAGCATTTCAACAAGACATTATGATATTAGCAAGAGACTGGAATATAACTATAGCACTGAATGGGATGAGTGGAGGGCCAATAACAGAAGGATTAACAATGGAAGGGAAGTTATTAAGGGATTAGCGCTGGTTACATAGATTAGTAGATGTATGGAATGGGAATGGAAAAGAGGTATAAATTCTTCTTGGTAAGGCACGGGAGATGATCAAGACTGAGTAATGGTATATGTGACTGAAACACAAATGATTAGTAAAAAAGATGACTACACATTCAAGAACATTATTGAATTATCCACCAGTTGGGTTGGAAATAGCAGCTCTAGAACATGTAGAGAGGGAATAGGCACTGGAGGCTGTGTGCAAGCTGGCTAGCAAACATAATTAAAACAAAAAAAAAAGAGAAAGTAGAGAAATTGTTGGAGGAGCAGAAAGAGGTAATAGGATAGTGGGCTGTGTTGAAAGAAGGTATTACATTTGTTTTATTTTAAGCTTTCTGTTCTGTTGGAGTTTTAAGAATTTCTTGGCTAGGGTGAGTTAAAAGTTATTACCAAAGAATTCCTTTGCAAACTGTGAATAACATCAATTAATTAGTGTGTGTGTGGGGGGGGGGGGGCTGAGAAACAGCATTGCTCTTTTATTTAGAAATATTTCTGTTTAGCTGAAGCATTTGTTTGGCCTGCTTGCTGTGAATATTGCTGATCTTTGACTGCATGTTTTCTCTCCCACCCGCCCAGTTCTTGTTGTGTTCTTAAATTTGGTGGCTTTTGAGTTTCCCGCCCCTACAATAAATTTCATTTTGGACACTCCTAGTTCCATCTCATCAGCTCATTCTACTGAGTATAGAAGATCATTTGGGAAGGCCCACCCCCTTAGTTTCTCAACCTTGAATTATCTTGTTTCCTCCTTTCCCTCTTAACCTTAAAAACACTGCACTTTATTCATCTGCTTTTACTGTATTTGTGTTTCTTCCTTTATTACTTTATTTTGCTGTTTGTTCTTAAAATTATTCAATTGCATTTATTCTGCTGCATTTATTACAGCTTGCTAGTAGCTGGATTAAATTGTAACTTATTCAAAGCCTTTTGGTTTAAGCACTTGGGCTTCAGGCCATTTGTTTTACATTAGGAAGGTTTGTGGTCTACACTCTTGTGGCAGTAGAGGTAGCTTACATTTGTTATTTATTATATTTGTTTTGCATTTGTTTACCCGAATAGTCCATCTGGGTACAAGCCCATTTTCTGGGTTGATACAGGAGCAGATCCAGTTGCTATATAGATGGTCTTTTAACTGTTTCTTGAATTGGGTTGGGTTTGTGATGTTTAAAATGTGTTGGAATTGTGTTCTAGATTTTAGATATATGGTGGGGGTAGAGGGTATCCCCAGGTTTGTTGTTGCTTTTGGAGACTTGTAGGAGGGTTTTATGTGTAGATCGGAGTTGATGATTATTGGTATATGGTTGGAGTAGTTGTTGCAAGGCTGGGATTCTGTCTGTCTGGTGTTCTAAGTGGTGGGTGATAATGAGTTGGCCATAGGTCAGGTTTGGGGGAGTTGTAACCATTTTAATTATTGTAGTGAGGAGCAGTGGTGGGACATGTGTGGGGAGTTAGTGGAAACTTGGCTATTTTGTTACAGCAGAATTTGAGTTTAGAAAGTTCAGTTTTGCTAACTGTGGTAAGGATGTGGGAGGCATAGAGTAGAGTGGATAGGGGGTGAGTTCTGGTGATGTCTAATCTGTCTTGGTTTGTAAGAAAAGGCTTAATGCAGTAGAGAGAACCAAGTTTGATGAGAGTTTTTTAATGGATTGAGATAGGTGAATGTCAAATTTCAGTTTGTTATCAATAGTAACACCTAGTAATTTGGTTTGTGAGGTGGCAGTTATGATTGTGTTATTAGTGGAATGTATGTGAAAAGACGGTGGGGTATGGTTGATTTGGTGGGGAGAAAAAGCATCAGCTTGGTCTTGTTTGGGTTCAGTATAAGGTTAACTTTGTTTAGCCAAGGTTCTAATTCTAAAAAGGATTGTTGTGTAATGTCCTCTAACTGCATGAGAAAGCGTGCATTACATATGAGGGTAGAGTCATCTGCATATTGAATAACTGAGACGAAAGAGGTGGATTTGTACAATTGGTTAGTGAATATGTTGAAGAGCAGGGGGCATAGTATGGAACCTTGTGGGACTTCAATAATAGGCAGTAGAGATGATAGTTCCTGTTTCCATCTGACAGCTTGTTGCTGTTTGGTTAGGTAGCTGTGGAATTATGCTAGGGTTGAGTGGCTAAGGTTTAAGGTGGCTAGCTCTGACAGTAGTTTCTGATGTGAAGCTGTGTCAAAGGCCTTGGATAGGTCTAGAAAGATAGCAGAGACAGGTCTGTTTTGGTTTCTGTGGTGGTTTACATTGTTGGTAAAACTGAGGAGGTGGTCGTGGTTCTTTGGTGGGGGTGAAAACCATTTTGAATGACTGAGAGGAGGTTATTGGATAGAAGGCCATTTAGAAGTTGGGTGTGGATTCATTTTTTAAGTATTTTAGAGAGGGGTAAAAGGACAGCATTAGATCTGTAGTTTGTGAGTTCTGTGGAGTTTCAGCCTTTATGCAGGGGAGTGATGTAGGATTTTCCAGAAAAGGGGGACATAGATTTCTGTGACAGAGCAGTTGATGAGGATGGATATGTGGGGTATGTGATGGCTTCTGCAGTAATTCTGAGGAATTCTGATGGCAGATTGTTTGCGGCAAGGCTGATGGGTTTCAGTTTTTTAAGAAGCTTGTTTATGGTGTGAGTTGGAACAGGTCTTAAGGAGAGGGTGCATTTGAGATAGCTGTTGATGGTTGGGGTCTTGGGTAAGTTATTTTGGTTGTATTTGATGAGAGTATATTGAGTTTATGAAGAAGGAATTGAACTGTGTTGCAATGTTATCATCTGAGGGGGGATGTGGTTGGTGTAGGGATGGTAATGTTGCCAGGTTGAAGGAGTCTGTTTATGGCAAATCAGATTTTTTGAGGTTGTTCTGGTGCTTTTGTTGGTCATTGGTGTAGTATGTTTTTTATCTACCTTTATTTGGGATTTAGCTTTATTTCTAAGCTGTTTGTAGAGCTGTAGGTTGTCCTGGCTTCTGTTGGTATACCAGTGTACCCATGCCTTATCCCTTTGTTTTAGGAGATCTTTGATGTTGTTAGCCATGATGAATGGTGCATTTTTATGCTAGCAGTTCTACAAATGGCTAAGCTGTTTAAGATGTCCAGGAAGGTGGTGTTGAGTTGTACAGCAGCATCTAATGGTAGGTAACATCCTTCTAAGTTGGGATTTCCTGGTTGAAAGCTTAGTGTGTCTGTTATTCTGAAAGTGTTTTAGTTCTGTTTTAAGCACTTGGGCTTCAGGTCAGTTATTTTACATTAAGAAGGTTTGTGGTCTACACTCTTGTGGGAGGAGAAGGTAGATTCTGCCCTTCTGAGCTGGGAATTGCTGGTTGAAGGCTTATTGTGCCTGCTTACTTGAACTGCTTCTTTGCACCTTGTTTGCTATAACAAACAAGATTCAGACCTGCTGAATCTAGCTTTTTTTTGTATAACTTGAACACTAAACTAAGCCATCTTTTCTTGGAGAGGGTTCCCCTGCACCCTAGTGACAGGAATGTGCAGTTAGAACTCGTCTGATTGAAGGTTGCTGGAACAGGACTTAGTTTAGAGCTTTTTAATTGATTAATTTGCTTAAATCAGTTTGCTCATTTGCTACTGTCATATTTTAGTGTGTATCTGTTCTCCTGTGTTAAATCGACCTAAGCAGAATTTAAATATCTTTAGCATAGCCTGGTTACAGGTTTTGCTGTATCCAGATCTGTTTGTGTGATTCCTGTTTCCTGCTACGCCATCTTGTGCTGGCTGGGGCCTGCCTGCACTTAGTGGGAGTAAGTGAACTGGTTGGAACTGGTCTGGCATAGGGTCTTTAGCTAAGCTCAGGGACAAGGGCTGATTGGTAAATTCCAGTGTTTGTATTTTACTTTTGTTTTTGTGGTATCTAAACCCTGCGTTTGCACAGGTTTGTGCTTGTTTGCATGTTGGGTACTGCTGATGTGCTGTTTTAACCCTTTGCGAGGTTTCTCAGCTGCATTTTTTCCCTTACCACCACTCCTGTGTAAGTGAGGTCCTCCCTTGTAGCTACTGTATTGATTTTATCCAGCCCTACCTCACACCTATAGCTACTGTTCTCAGATAGTACCACTGTACTATCCCTGACCTCTCTTCCACAGATTCTGACAACCATAGACGGACAATTTCCTATAGTTTCTCCTGCTGGTCTGGTTGATATGGGCATCCTGAGGCAGTGTAGCAACTGCTTCATGTACACGGACAACCCTCTACTACTACCACCTAGGAACACAATATGTGAGAGATGCACATCTGTGCTGTCTCAGTCACAAGCCAGTACATCTGGCACTGAGAAGGTTGTCTGTGCAAACACTAAAAACACCACACCTCTAACATCACCTACACCTGTACAACACACTCCTATATATGTAGAGGTTCTCAACAAAAACGTATCTAAACAAAAGTATATATTTTTGGCTTAATAGTTGTACTGTATTAGTGAATGCTCAGATCTCTGCTGAAACTGTCTTCCCCACCCCCTCCCTGTTTTTGGTTTGTAGTTAAATTTGGTGGCTTTTGCAGTGCCCACCCCACTGTAGATTTGATCTAGGACACTCCCCCAGTCCCATCTCTTTACCGCATTCTACCTAATAAACCCTTTCTGCACTTGCTTTTAGTCCTTTTTAATTTAATTGCATTTTTCAAACTGTGTGTGGTCTAATATTGCTACATACTCAAGCGTGCTAGCTTGCACTGCATGTGAATTGTTTTTACTACTGTTTTTGCTACTTTTCTGTAATAAAAAAAAAAAAAAAACTGTAAGCCTGTTTCCTACCTTTCATGTAACTAGTGTTCCAGATACAGATTTGCTGTATCCAGGACTGTTTGTAAGCTTCTGAGCCCCCCAAGCCTTTCTGTGTTGGAGGGAAGCCTTCTAGCTTATCAGTGGGAGTCGTAAGCATTAGGTAACCTGTCTACCACATAAGGAGTGGTTCTGGCCAAGAATTTGTAGTTATTGGCCGTTTGGGCAATCTTCCATCTCTCTCAACTTTCTGATTTGAAAGCCTGCATTTGCACTTGTTTCTGTCCTGTAACTCGTCTAGTGCAGATACAGATTCTTAGTTTTAGCACTTAAATTTGCTTATTCATGCTCAGCACTTGTTCAGAACTTGTAAGCACTAAATAAGCTACTAATTACTATAGCACTCTGTTTTCCTCTATTACCTAGAGGAAAACAGTTTTTGTACTTACTTTTCTCACTGGTGTTGAGAAAAACAGCTCTTGTACTCACTTTCCTCACTTATCTAGAGGAAAATAGTTTTTATTCAGGCATGTCCAAGGGTCAGCTCCCAGTGTTCTCCCCTGTCTATCTAATGAATCTGGGCATCTTGAGGCAATGTAGAAATTGCATCATGTACACAGACAACCCTCTCTTCCTACCACCCAACACTACAACCTGTGAGAGATGCACTTATCTAGCCAAACTGGAGGTAAAGCTCTCTCCAACCAAGACTGAACCTGACAGTCATGAGGAGAAGGTAAACATTTGCACCACACCACACTCATCACATAGCCTCACTACGTCTACACCACCAAAATCCACACATAGAAACTCAAAAACATTCGCTGAGGCTCTCAATAATAATCTGCCTAAGCAACAGAGACCTCCAAAGCAGAAACACAAGCATCCTCCATCCCCCAACACAACCCAAATGACACATAGCCCACAGACTCAGTGTGCCACTCAAACACAGCCAGTAAGGCAAAACAACATACCAACACACTAGTCATAGATGACTCTATAGTCAGGCACACTGATGTCCCACTCACCAGGCTAAACAAGGAGAAGGTTACTGTCAGCTGCCTGTCGGGTGCCAGGATCCGCCACATAACCCACGCACTCAGGTCACTCCACAACAAGTACAAATATGGCTTTGTCATTGTCCATGTTGGTGTGAATGACCTGAGACGTACCTCCCTGGACTACATGAAAAGAGACATGGAAGAGCTCTCCGATCTTGTAGCCCAGGCAGGTATGGCCCTAGCCCTGAGTAGCATTCTGCCATCACCCAGAATTATGTGGCAGTACAAGGACAAAATGATTGACTTCAACAATTGGCTAAGCTTCTGGTGTCATTCTAAGGGGATCCAGTATCTGTCTGCTTGGGATGACATGGCCAACAGACCACGATGCTTTGCCACAGATGGCCTGCACCTGTCGCCCCTGGGATTCCGGATACTGGCTAAGGCTCTTGCTGCCCCTATAGTGCCTTTTTTAGGCAGGGTTCAAGTAACAAATTCACCACCATAACAGGAACAAACAAGCAAAAACTGAAGGTAATGCTACTCAATGCTAGAAGTCTAAATTTCAAAATGCACTCACTCGAGGCACTCCTTAAAATGGAGAACATCGATATCTGTGAAGTGACTGAGACCTGGTTCAAGGCTCCAGAGAGCACCCCTGCTCTACCAGGCTATAACTTATACCACTTTTCGGCCATGTAACCTGGACCGAAACACCAAAGGTGAGGGTGTGTCCATATTCATTAAGGATATCCACATCTCCAGGCTAGTTGCTCAGCATAATGCATCCGAGGTTATCCAAGTGCAACTAACTCTTGGCAAAACTGCAATCCAAATTGTAGCTTACTACAGATCCCCCACCATGTCCCAGGATTCCCACTCCTCTTTTCTTGATGTACTGGAAAATATTAGGGTCAACCAAACACTCTAATAATGGGCGACTTCAACTACCCCACCATTAATTGGGAAAACTACTCATGTACCAACTCTTTTGCTCAACGTTTTCTGGAAATCATCAATTCCAACGCTTTGGATCAACTTATCCACACCCCCACCAGAGCAGCAATATCCTAGACCTGGTCATCACCAACATGGGTGACCAGTGTTCCACACCAGAGGTCAACTCCTCATTGGTCAGATTCGACCACAAGCTAATCACCCTAGACATCCACATCCTGCTCCCACCCCCATTAGGAAAACAACCGTAAACAATTTCTCCAAAGCCAACTTCATGCTTCTTAAGACAGAAGTGGCAAACTTCATGACACCCATGCAGATGGACAATAGAGGTACAACTGCTAAATCCTACACAAATGCACTTTATAAGCACTTACACGAGTGCATGGATCGTGCTATCCCTAACTGAACCAAGATGCCATCCTCCAAAAAAAGGAAGCCAATCTGGGGGTCTTCTGCCATAAACAAACTCTACAACAGAAGAAAGAAACTGTTGCAAAAAAGAGTAAAATCCCACGATTGGAGGAACTCCCTGGTCAGCCTCAGTAAGAAGCTGAGATCCCTCATAAAATCCTCCAAAGCTAGTTATGAAAACAAAATTGCCACTGATTCTAAAGACAACCACAAAGCATTCTATAGCTATGTCAAAAATCTCAATGGCAACACTCAGATCTGCTCTGAGTTACAGCACAATGACACTAAATATACAGAACCAACTGATATTGCCAACATCCTGGCAGATAGGTTCAGTGCTAACTTTACCCCCCTCTCACCCCCTAAAGGGCCCATCTTTATACCGGAAGAATGCAAAGTTCCTGTAATCACAGCTGCACAGGTAAAAACTTCACTCTCCAAAGCCAAGAACACAGCATCCATGGGACCTGACAACATCCCAGGCTGCCTTCTACATGAACTACAGAATGAACTGGCACCCCACCTAAGTACCATGTTCAATCATAGCCTCACCTCAGGCTTTGTGCCCATTGAATGGTGCACCACGACAGTTATCCCACTCCACAAAGGGGGAGCCACAACAGACCCCGGGAACTACCGCCCCATTAGCCTGACGAGCCTCGTCTGCAAGGTCATGGAATGTATCATCATGGAACTCATAAACAAAGACATTGGAGATCTCCAAACCCTGGACCCCACACAGTTTGGGTTTGTAAAAGGCAGATCATGTCTCCTAAACCTGATAGACTTCTTTGAAGTAGTCACCAAAGCCATAGATGAGGGTAAGGTGGTTCACACAGCCTATCTAGATCTCGCCAAGGCATTCGACACCATCCCCCACTCTGGAATTATAGATAAACTCACTAAACTAGGTATAACTCCCTATGTCACAAGATGGGTTGCCAACTGGCTTACTGAAAGAACCCACACTGTGAAAGTAGCAGACTCCAAATCAGACTTCAGACCAGTGACAAATGGAGTACCACAGGGTTCAGTCCTGGGTCCTCTCCTGTTTGGTATCTACTTATCTGAAGTACAGGCTAACATAGAAGGTCTTTGGCTAACTAAATTCGCAGATGGCTGCAAACTAGGAGCCATAATTGAAACTCCTAATGATGTGGACATCCTACAAAAGGGCCTCACTGAGACAGATGCCTGGTGTCAAAGACATGGTCTTAAGTTCAGTGCCAAAAAGTGCATTGTCATCCCCTTTGGTAAAAATTCTGTACCCATGAACTACCACATAGGTGGTAGTCTACTTAACACTGAAAGTGTGATAAGAGACCTTGGGACACAGGTGGACAGTAGTCTCTCCTTTGATAATCACATCGCTAAAGTGGTCAGGAAATCCTTCTACGTGGCACACCTAATCACAAAAGGTTTCTCATCCAGAAAAAAAGAGATCATTGTTCCCCTCTACTCATCACTCATTAGACCCATTATAGAGTAAAACGCACCTTTTGGTATGTACCTCACAAGACATCTACAACAACTGGAAAGGCCGCAAAAATACCTCACAAAGAGGATTACTGGCTTCAAACAGATGCCTTATGCAGACCGTCTCAAAAAACTCCAGCTTTACTCCATCGCATATCGCCTACTCAGAGGCAATCTCTGCCTAACATACAAAGCTATGTCAAACCCAGAGCTGTTGGACATGCTCCACTTAAAGAAATCCCAGTCCCTCTGAGCTACACGCTCTAGGGACCTAAACCTTGTCACCACAATAAACAGAACATGCCAGAAGGATAGATTCCTGTCCCAGAGACTTCCCATACTCTGGAACAGACTACCTACCTATGTCAAACAGAGTTTCTCATTAGCACTCTTCAAGAAAAATCTTGATGATTGGATGGGTAATAGGAAATTCACCCCGGGGATCACTTCTGTGGTTCTGCTTGACAGGGGCACAGGAAAATAATTTTCTTGGGTGGCGAAGGCCAGGGTACATTTTTGGCTAGGCTTGTATAGGCCCTAGGGCCAATAGCCTAGTACCTACCTATGAACCTTTGAACCTATAAGTTAGAAAGGCAAAAGGAATTACAAAACAAGGGGAAAGGGTGTATTGGTGTAGAACAAAGGGAGCTGGAGGAGTTTTGAAAAGTAAATGTGAACAGTATATATAAGAGGTAATACAGAGAAAGCACATGGCTATTCAGCAAAACTTCTTTGACACCCACACTGCTGAAAATGTTTGCAAGTAGGTTAAGACAGCAAAGAGTAGAGAGGAATATTAGTAAGATGAAAGTCCCAATAACAGGTAAATTAAGAAGATAGCCTGAGCAAATAAATACACTTTTCATAGACTGTTATCAGAAGTTATACAAGAAAAATCAGAAGAGGCAGGATGGACAATGGATAAGGTGGAGGGGTTTATGGAAGGGCTGAGAATCCCAGTAGTAATGGAGATGGTGGAGTTATAAAAGTCTGTAACTTAGCAGATTAGGGAACAAATAGCAAATTTGGCAGGGAGTGGAGGTGGGACACTAATAGAGCTGTGGAGAGAAAATAAGGGAAAATGAGTGACAGGGCACAATTGTTTAATGAGCTATTGAAAATGAAAGAGATCCCCAAAACATGAGGGAAAGTTGTAGTACCTGTAATATTGAAAGAAGGCAAAGACCTGACAAACCCAGGATTGTAGTGGCCATTGTCAGTGCTCAGTCATGACAGCAACTTATTTGCTCCCATTTTGGCAAATTGATTGGCTAAGATTCTCTCAGGTTTAATAATTATGGACCCAGACTTCTCCAGTGTGGTTTTGTAAATGATAGTAAAACATTTGATAATATAATAAAAACAAATGTGATGCATCAAGAAATAGAGGAGAAACGAGAGTCATTGTTAATGCTGGGACTGGATGCGGGGAAAGCATTCAACAGAATGTACTAAATATATCAATAGAAGGTTATGAGTAAGACAAGTTTCCCAAGGGAGTTCATAGTTGTGGTAGAAGAGATGCGTTTATATCATGTTATCGAAACATGAAAATAGCGAACGCTATTTCATCGAACCTAAAATATCTAAACCGCATAATATCGAATATTCAGAACAGTGAATTTTTTCCTTGGAAAAAAATTTGCTGTTATGAAACACATACACACAACATAAGCACACCTAAAAAACATCAATACACACACATACACTTGTAATCCTACAACTAACCCTACACTAAACTATACATACACTACTATCTATCCACTTAGCTTAACCCAAACCTTAACCTTAAGGTCAGTCACTATCGCACACTCATCTAACCTGCGTCCTAACCCTAACTCACTTAACCCGCCCCTAACCCTAATTCACCTAACCTGCACCCTAACCCTAACTCACCTAACCCGCACCCTAACTCTAACTTACCTAACCCTTGCCCTAATCTTAACAACCACACAATTGCACACTTACCTGAACCTGACCCGTAAATTTCCACCACAGCGTTGAAAATAGCGAAGCCACAGAACAGGCCAACCGAATTCTTTACCTAGGAAAGAATTCTGTATTCTGCAGCTTTGCTGTTTTTAGCATTCAATCAAAACGGGTCGATATTAGAACATTCGAAGTTTTAAAACTTTGATGTTCTGATATAGACTCGAAGAGATGTATACATATTCAAAGGGTGCACTAAATATAAATGGGCGAGTAATTAATAATTTAGAATAGTAAGGGACAAATAAAGCAGGGGAGCCCTTTGTCAGCATTATTGTTTGCCATCTAATTAGAACCTTTAGCAATAAAGATAGGGTAGTTAAACTTAGTGGCGGGGAGCGGGACATACATGGAAACAGATGGCAGGAGGGGAACAATAAGAAACAAGGTTCCTTTCTGAAAAAAGGGTGGGCAGTCTGCAGCTTCAGAATGAGTTTGCCAGCTTTCTTCCTTCCCTCCTGCCCCAGTCTCTCAAAACCTGTCCTAACTGGCTCCTTACATTCCCCTTTGGCAACAAATTGTGACAGACCAATGGGTGTTAAAGGTGGTCAGGGTGGATACAATTGGCACTGGATAGAAAAAACTCCTTGGATGGAAGTTCTTCCCCTCCCTTCGAACCAAACAAAACGAAACTTTTTTCCTTTGTTTCTTCAACATTTGCTCACCCTAGAAGTCGTAAAACCATTGCCATCACATCAAAAGTTCAAAAGCTTCTACTCCAGAATGTTTCGGGTAGCAAAGAAAGAGTCTTTTTGGAGACTGTTTTTACATCTTTCCTTCCTAAATCTGTATGTGGAAGTTCCAAAATTCAAGATGCTGACCCTTCATAGTCTGTTACCTTTCATTCCCCAGGAAAACGTTTTGGTAATATTGGACCTAAAATATGCATACCATCACTTTCCTATAGGCAAACGCTACAGGAAATAATCTCAGATTTTCTGTGTCTGGATCACATTATCAGTTCTCAGCATTACCTTTTGGGTTATCTGCTGCTCCATGGGTGTTTACCAAGTGTCTAGCGCCAGTCATAGCCCATTGCAGACTGAATGGCACACACATTTTTCCTTATTTAGATGACATACTTATCTTTGCAGAGTTTTCTTATAAGTGTCAAGGATCCTTAGAGCGGATTTAATCTCTTCTAACCAGTTCCAGATAAACATTCAGAAATTCTCCTTGACCCCGTCACACTTGATTGGCTTTCTAGGATGTCTTGTAAACAGTCAGCAGCAAAAGACACTTTTGACACAGGAGAAGGTGGATTTTTATCAGAAAACATTCATGAGCTTCTCAACTCAATCTCATATCTCAGCCAGAGAGTTGTGGGGTACATGGCATCTATGATTCTCATGATTGTGCTTGCCATGTTACGTATTAGAAAGATTCACTGGTATCTAAAAAAACACATGGACCCAACTTTTGCATCCTCCGGATTTTCAGATACCAGCCGTAAGCTTTTTTTTTTAAAAATGAACTGCAGTATTAGACTACAAATACAAACCAGTACAGGTCTCCTATTTCTTCCTCTGCCTCTAAGTCAGTCTTTAACTACAAATTCCTCAGATTTTGCATGAGAGCAGTTTCATGGGAGTGAAGATCCAAGGCCTGTGGGATTTTTCAGACAGACCAAGGGACATCAGTATAAAAGAGGTGTTGGTTGTGATCCATGCCTTAAAATCTCTACACCATCTATGGTTCACAGGACCTCTCCAGGTCATTGCCAACAACACCACAGTGATATGGTACATCTACAAGCAAGGGAGCACAAGGTTATACCCACTATGAAGGCTGGTAGTGATTGTGAGTTAGCTCTTAAACTTTTCAACACTCTTTAACCCTCCAAACATCTTGTCTTTACGGGGTCTTTTGCATATATCCCTTGGGGTCTCAGTTACATTACTGAAATATAGGGATATCAGCTCTGAGTTAATCCATAACAACAGATATTCTTCCCTAGAGAACATAGCCAGCATATTAGCTGAAAAGTTTATCTATAAATTTACACACTTATCTCCCCCAGCTTTCATCACATATCCCCATAAACACACTCCTTCCCCAAGATCAAAACTAGTGTGATTGTCTACCATTATTAATTGATTGTAATCCTCAGTGGTTTATCTGAACATCACAGTTTTTTTTTTTTTTTTACAAGGGACAGGGCAAAATCGGTGCTGGTTTGAAAAAAAATCTGGGACAGTTAGGAGCATAGGGGTGGTTTATAATCACTTGAATTCCAAGTGCCTGAGAATGACTCCATATACATTCCTGTCATAGATCTCTACCTCTTATCTCCAGAATCTGGGAGAAATCCAGACATAATTAGAGGCAATCAGGACACTCTTAAAATATTAATACTGTTAATGTGGGAATGTTTAACTGTAGTCATCCACCTTTTCTCCCAAAATTGCTAGTTTTAGGAAGGATAGAGCAAATGTTTGAGCCAAAATCAGATACTATTAAGAGATACAATGCTGCTTCCATTACACACACATTTATGCTTTCATTAGATTACAGTAAGGTGTACAGAGTCTACAGAGGGGTTGTAATTAGTTCGCACATTTGTGATTGTGTGTAAAGGAGCTGCACTATGTCTGATAGTAACAAGTGTAAATACTTGATTGTGTCCATTATTTGTATGATTATATATTTATTTAATGACAAACATCAGAGGTGTACAGAATAAAGTGATGATAGTTGTTGGGCATATCTGTATGTATGTGTGTGTTTAATCATTCAAACTGATACATTAGCCTTTAAAATCAGTACCAGGTGTTGGTTAATACATATTATACAACGACCCCCAATTAATATTCAAAAACATGCACACTGATTGGTCAGCGTGCACGTTGTAAATCAGAGTTATAGTAATGGAAAAAGGTACGGTTGCCTGGATTTTTTCCATTACTATAACTCTTTTTTTTACAGCAACGGAGAACGCAAGATCCCCGTTGCTTCACACTGTCTTGCTATGTTAAACGACGAGTTTAACATAGCGAGACAGCTTTAAAAAAGCAACGGAGATTCTCCATTGCTTTTTTTAAAGCTGTCTCGCTATGTTAAACTCCTTTAACATAGCGAGACAGTTTGTAAAAAGCAACGGAGATCTTGCTTTCTCCGTTGCTTTTTTCAAAACTGTCTCGCTATGTTAAATGGGTTTAACATAGTGAGACAGCTTTAAAAAAAGCAACGGAGATTCTCCATTGCTTTTTTTAAAGCTGTCTCGCTATGTTAAACTCCTTTAACATAGCGAAACAGTTTGTAAAAAGCAACGGAGATCTTGCTTTCTCAGTTGCTTTTGCCCACAGCTCTGATGTACTGCGTAGGCATACGCATGCGCAGTACATCAGAACTGCCGCAGAATACCAGACAGCTGTGGAAGGGCAGCATGGAGGCATTATACAATGCCATTATTTAAGAAAAGTAATTATTTTTTTTCTTAAATAATGTTATTGTATAATAACCACAACCACAACTCCTTCACGTCGGAAAAATAGACAAATTGAACACCTCCGCCGGCTTTACCATAAAGGGTATACTCCCATAAAAATCAATAGTATAAGTCGCCAAATATACTGTAAATGAATGTTGTTGCAAAAGTATCAGCCACTCCTGTAGTAAGAATCGATGAATTTAATGAACAACAATAGACATGTACAAAAAACTGGGACTGAGCGCGCTTTCATCTATAATTACAAGACTTCATCAGAATCCGTTGTTACTGGTTGTAACATGCCTTAAATACTTTAAGTAATTGAATATTTAATCAATTGTATATTAATCATTCAATTTATCAATAAGGCCACTACTTAATTCTTGTGTCAGATGAAATCACTTTTTTTAAAAAATACAGACTCCATCACACAAAGTATATATGTACACACACAAAAAATACAAAAAATATATAAACACACACACACACACACACGCTGTACAAATTCCAAAATGGTAGTTTTTAGCTACACCATTCCCCACATCACTTATCCAAAGCTTCCGACAAAACTTCCCGATGTTCCAGCCATTCAAAGGGAAGAAGCAGCTGCAGAAATAAACAAGCTATGTCAAAAAGAGTCATTCATATAGTCCCTCCAGACCAATGCAGATCCGGATTCTACTCAAGATTCTTTTTGGTAACAAAAAAGATAGGGGACTGGAGACCAATTCTGGATCTCAGCAATTTGAACAAGTCCATTGCCCAAATGAAATTCTGAATGGTCATGGTTCAGTCCATTCTCCCTTTTCTAAGAGAAGGCGATTGGATGTGCTCGATAGATCTCTGGGATGTGTATTACCACATCAAAATGGACAAACCCTCCAGGAGTCTACTCCACTTCTGGCTAGGAGCCAATCACTACTAATCTCGTGCCTTGTCATTCAGACTCTGTAATGCCCCCAGAGTGTTCACAAAGTGCATGGCAGTGGTCACAGCTTACATGAGACTGCAAGGAGTCCAGGTGTTTCCGTATTTGGATGATTGGCTCCTTACCGTCCCCACCAAGCATCTTCTGGTAGCAGCCGTGTAGTACACTCTTTCCCTGGTGAGACTGTTGTGAATAACGATAAACTGGAAGAAATCCCGTGCTCTACCCAGTCCATATAGTTCATTGGAGCAGTCTTCGACACCCATTCTTGTCTGATGTCCCTCCCAGTTCACAGACTTCAGAGACTGAAGCTACAGCTCCAGGTGATACTCGGTCAAAACAAAGCCTCAGCAAGGGAGGTACTTCAGCTTTTAGGATCCATGGCAGCTGCCATACCGATAGTGCCTCTTGTGAAGCTACACATGCGAATACTTCAATGGCTTTTGCTATCTCAGTGGTTTCCAAATCACCACCTTCTATACTTTCAGATTCAGATAACCAATTGTTGTAAACAGGACCTTCTTTGGTGGATGAGGCCAGAGAAAGAACTTTGGAGCCTCCCATTCCATCCTCCCCAACCCAAGGCCATTGTGACCACTGATGCTTCCCTGATAGGGTACGGGGGGCATTTTCAGGGAAAGACAGTCCAAGGCACATGGTCCACTATGGAGGCCAACCTGCATATCAACATTCTAGAACTGAGAGCGGTGCTGTTAGCGTTGCAAGCATTCCAGTCTGTTCTTCCTTCTGGGACGATCACAATTCAGTCAGACAATATGTCAGTAGTCTGGTATATCAACAAGCAAGGAGGAACGAAGTCCTATCCCCTGTGTAGAGAGGCCATGAGAATTTGGCAGTGGGCGACAGCTTCTAACCGCTTTCTGATAGCAACCGATATCCCAGGGAATTCCAGCGTGATTGCAGACAATTTGAGCAGATGTATTCTCCTGCCTCATGAGTGGTCCCTCAGTCCCAACATAGTGGCGAAAATCTTCAGCCGTTGGGGCTACCCTTGCTGCGACCTATTCGGCTCCCCATCAAACAACAAATGCAGCAGCTATTTTTCCCTATTTCTCCCACAGGGGGAGTCCTCGAGGGACGCTCTGATTCACAATTGACCCACGGAACTGCTGTATGCCTATCCCCCCATTTCTCTGATTCCCCAATTCATAAAGAAAGCTATTAGGTTGAAATGCAAAGTGATCCTCATAGCCCCTTTTTGGCCTCGACAAGTTTGGTTCCCCTTCCTTCGACCTCATCTATTATGTCAACCATGGATTCTGGAGCCTTTTCTAGACCTGATTTATCACACCCCCAAAGGGTTGAGTCACCCGAATCTATCCAGTTTCAAGCTGATAACTTGGTTTCTCTACTTCCATTAATCGCCAGGCAGGATAACCTTCCCTCACCTGTACATGACATTATCTTGGCCTCACGCAAGCCATCCACCAGCAGACTATATCTAGACAAATGGAAAAGAAGGCTAGACTTACTCCAGTTACAGCAGTCTTACAATATCTGTCAAAAGTTTCGAGGATGGAGCTGCAGTTTCTACTGTACGAGTACATCTAGCAGCTATTTCTAGCTTTCATGATGGGTTTGATAATTCTCCCCTCATTTCTCTTTGGTTATGCACAACCTTTCTAAAAGGGATCTCACACATTAGGCCTTCAGTCAGACAATTTATAGAGCCATGGAACCTCACATTAGTTCTTCAGTCTTTAACTCAATCTCTTTGAGCCTGCAGCAAAGTGTGACCTCAAATTTTTATCTTTGAAGTCCCTTTTCCTGATAGCCATCACGTCGACCAGACGAATTTCAGAGCTTCATACATTATACGTTATGCATTAAAAGGCCCTATTTAATCTTCCACAAGGGCAGAGTATCACTCCAGATGAACCCCTCCTTTCTTTTCAAAGTTATTTCAGATTTTTCCATCAAACTATTGACTTGCCAGTATTTTTCCAAATTTTACTAATAAGGGAATACTGTCTACACTCTTTGGATGTGCATAGACAATTGAGGTTTTATCTAGACAGAACTAAAGCATGTAAAACTGACAGACTTTTCATTTCCTTCTCTGGACCTAGGATGGGAAATTCCATCTCAAGGTGACTTTATCTAAATGGCTTAGGACTGCATACACTACATCTATTAAACGCTTGAAAAGCCTATACCACAGAATGTTAAAAAACACTCTACCAGATTTATGGCAACTTTTGTAACCTTCCATTCGAGAGCCTCTATGGATGATATTTGTGCAACAGCCACATGGGCTATCCCCCACACTTTTATTAATCATTACAAATTGGATGTGGTCTCCAGAGGGAGAGCTGCCTTTGGCTCAGTGGTGTTCAGGAGCGTTCTTCCATAAGGGCTGCCCAAGGAACACAAGGTTGCTGGGAATTCTGTCCCATCAGTGATGAATGGAAAGAAGATTAACAACATCAAATAAAGAAGTTACGCCTTACCGTAGCGCTCCATCTGTGTTGTTGATCTTCTTTTATTCATCACTTCCACCCTCCTTCTCCTCTAAAGGCTCCTGGGATACTTTGGGTCCAAGTGGTGAGTCGGGTCATTTGCGCAGAAATGACCTCTGCTTTACCAATATTGGGCAAACTTGCTCTGAGGTAACAGGGAGAAGGGCGCTATGGGTAAAAGCTTAGCTTGAGAGTTTTTTGGCTGGTGCAAACTTGGTATTAGGCTGACTCGGTTTCGAGGACGGAACCGACAACCCATCAATGATGAATGAAAGATCAACAACACAGATGGAACTTTATGGTAAGACATAACTTCTTTTTTTATGCAACTATTATAGAAAACTTAAAAAATATTTTTGTCTTAAAATCTCAGGACGTTTACCATTTTTAGTCTCCCCCCCCCACCCACAGGACATAACTGCCCAAAGAGGGACTGTCTCTACCCTATAAAACGATGCCTAGCTTGCATTCATGAATAATGGTTCTAAATGACCAGTTATTGAATGTCTGCTAATCCTCTGTTAATTTGTTAATACATTTACATTTTGTGCTGTGCATTCACACCTCCATTATCACTTTCATGCCCCATTATGTTTTGTTGAAGCCTTTTGGATGTGTTTCAAATTGCCATACCCATTGGGTTGCTGGTGGGGGTAGGGGCAGGATCCACTTTTAGTGTTTTCATGAAGCAGCATTTGTTACAGGTTTTGTCTGTTTTTAAATTACCATACTCATTTAAGAACATTATATGCAGAGGTGTTTCAACCAACTGTTTTTTCCAGTGTGTGCATGTGAGCCATGGCTGTATGATTGTGGATTGAGGTTTACAGGAATATCTGTGCTGTTACATTCTGATAATCTGCTGTACACTTACTAGGAGTGGCCATTTCTGCAGTTGTAACTGCCCACTGCCATTGACTAGTTTCAGTGGTACTTGCAGCCTGAGTTGCATGGCCACACATTACATTAACATCATCTGTCCGGACATAAACAGAAACTTAAACAGAACATGCTGGAGAGACAGATGTGTGTCAGAAACTGCCGTCCTATGGAGAAGGCTTCCCATCCATGTGAAGTTGAGTTTGTCTGTCACCCAGTTTAAGTGCAACCAAGACCAGTGACTGGGGAATAGGAAATTTATACCGGGCCTGGCACCCATGTCCCTTATAGTTTCATAGGTGTGTTCACAAAGTGCATGGCAGTGGTCACAGCTTACATGAGACTGCAAGGAGTCCAGGTGTTTCCGTATTTGGATGATTGGCTCCTTACCGTCCCCACCAAGCATCTTCTGGTAGCAGCCGTGTAGTACACTCTTTCCCTGGTGAGACTGTTGTGAATAACGATAAACTGGAAGAAATCCTACCGTGCTCCTACCCAGTCCATATAGTTCATTGGAGCAGTCTTCGACACCCATTCTTGTCTGATGTCCCTCCCAGTTCACAGACTTCAGAGACTGAAGCTACAGCTCCAGGTGATACTCGGTCAAAACAAAGCCTCAGCAAGGGAGGTACTTCAGCTTTTAGGATCCATGGCAGCTGCCATACCGATAGTGCCTCTTGTGAAGCTACACATGCGAATACTTCAATGGCTTCTGCTATCTCAGTGGTTTCCAAATCACCACCTTCTATACTTTCAGATTCAGATAGCCAATTGTTGTAAACAGGACCTTCTTTGGTGGATGAGGCCAGAGAAAGAACTTTGGAGCCTCCCATTCCATCCTCCCCAACCCAAGGCCATTGTGACCACTGATGCTTCCCTGATAGGGTACGGGGGGCATTTTCAGGGAAAGACAGTCCAAGGCACATGGTCCACTATGGAGGCCAACCTGCATATCAACATTCTAGAACTGAGAGCGGTGCTGTTAGCGTTGCAAGCATTCCAGTCTGTTCTTCCTTCTGGGACGATCACAATTCAGTCAGACAATATGTCAGTAGTCTGGTATATCAACAAGCAAGGAGGAACGAAGTCCTATCCCCTGTGTAGAGAGGCCATGAGAATTTGGCAGTGGGCGACAGCTTCTAACCGCTTTCTGATAGCAACCGATATCCCAGGGAATTCCAGCGTGATTGCAGACAATTTGAGCAGATGTATTCTCCTGCCTCATGAGTGGTCCCTCAGTCCCAACATAGTGGCGAAAATCTTCAGCCGTTGGGGCTACCCTTGCTGCGACCTATTCGGCTCCCCATCAAACAACAAATGCAGCAGCTATTTTTCCCTATTTCTCCCACAGGGGGAGTCCTCGAGGGACGCTCTGATTCACAATTGACCCACGGAACTGCTGTATGCCTATCCCCCCATTTCTCTGATTCCCCAATTCATAAAGAAAGCTATTAGGTTGAAATGCAAAGTGATCCTCATAGCCCCTTTTTGGCCTCGACAAGTTTGGTTCCCCTTCCTTCGACCTCATCTATTATGTCAACCATGGATTCTGGAGCCTTTTCTAGACCTGATTTATCACACCCCCAAAGGGTTGAGTCACCCGAGTCTATCCAGTTTCAAGCTGATAACTTGGTTTCTCTACTTCCATTAATCGCCAGGCAGGATAACCTTCCCTCACCTGTACATGACATTATCTTGGCCTCACGCAAGCCATCCACCAGCAGACTATATCTAGACAAATGGAAAAGAAGGCTAGACCCGTACTTGGCTCCAGTTACAGCAGTCTTACAATATCTGTCAAAAGTTTTCGAGGATGGAGCTGCAGTTTCTACTGTACGAGTACATCTAGCAGCTATTTCTAGCTTTCATGATGGGTTTGATAATTCTCCCCTCATTTCTCTTTGGTTATGCACAACCTTTCTAAAAGGGATCTCACACATTAGGCCTTCAGTCAGACAATTTATAGAGCCATGGAACCTCACATTAGTTCTTCAGTCTTTAACTCAATCTCTTTTTGAGCCTGCAGCAAAGTGTGACCTCAAATTTTTATCTTTGAAGTCCCTTTTCCTGGTAGCCATCACGTCGACCAGACGAATTTCAGAGCTTCATACATTATACGTTATGCATTAAAAGGCCCTATTTAATCTTCCACAAGGACAGAGTATCACTCCGGATGAACCCCTCCTTTCTTTTCAAAGTTATTTCAGATTTTTCCATCAAACTATTGACTTGCCAGTATTTTTCCAAATTTTACTAATAAAGGGGAATACTGTCTACACTCTTTGGATGTGCATAGACAATTGAGGTTTTTATCTAGACAGAACTAAAGCAGTACGTAAAACTGACAGACTTTTCATTTCCTTCTCTGGACCTAGGATGGGAAATTCCATCTCCAAGGTGACTTTATCTAAATGGCTTAGGGACTGCATACACTACATCTATTCGCTTGCGAAAAAGCCTATACCACAGAATGTTAAAAAACACTCTACCAGATTTATGGCAACTTTTGTAACCTTCCATTCGAGAGCCTCTATGGATGATATTTGTGCAACAGCCACATGGGCTATCCCCCACACTTTTATTAATCATTACAAATTGGATGTGGTCTCCAGAGGGAGAGCTGCCTTTGGCTCAGTGGTGTTCAGGAGCGTTCTTCCATAAGGGCTGCCCAAGGAACACAAGGTTGCTGGGAATTCTGTCCCATCAGTGATGAATGGAAAGAAGATTAACAACATCAAATAAAGAAGTTACGTCTTACCGTAACGTTCCATCTGTGTTGTTGATCTTCTTTTATTCATCACTTTCCACCCTCCTTCTCCCTCTAAAGGCTCCTGGGGATACTTTGGGTCCAAGTGGTGAGTCGGGTCATTTGCGCAGAAATGACCTCTGCTTTACCAATATTGGGCAAACTTGCTCTGAGGTAACAGGGAGAAGGGCGCTATGGGTAAAAGCTTAGCTTGAGAGTTTTTTGGCTGGTGCAAACTTGGTATTAGGCTGACTCGGTTTCGAGGACGGAACCGACAACCCATCAATGATGAATGAAAGATCAACAACACAGATGGAACTTTATGGTAAGACATAACTTCTTTTTTTATGCAACTATTATAGAAAACTTAAAAAATATTTTTGTCTTAAAATCTCAGGACGTTTACCATTTTTAGTCCCCCCACCCACAAGACATAACTGCCCAAAGAGGGACTGTCTCTATCCTATAAAACGATGCCTAGCTTGCATTCATGAATAATGGTTCTAAATGACCAGTTATTGAATGTCTGCTAATCCTCTGTTAATTTGTTAATACATTTACATTTTGTGCTGTGCATTCACACCTCCATTATCACTTTCATGCCCCATTATGTTTTGTTGAAGCCTTTTGGATGTGTTTCAAATTGCCATACCCATTGGGTTGCTGGTGGGGGTAGGGGCAGGATCCACTTTTAGTGTTTTCATGAAGCAGCATTTGTTACAGGTTTTGTCTGTTTTTAAATTACCATACTCATTTAAGAACATTATATGCAGAGGTGTTTCAACCAACTGTTTTTTCCAGTGTGTGCATGTGAGCCATGGCTGTATGATTGTGGATTGAGGTTTACAGGAATATCTGTGCTGTTACATTCTGATAATCTGCTGTACACTTACTAGGAGTGGCCATTTCTGCAGTTGTAACTGCCCACTGCCATTGACTAGTTTCAGTGGTACTTGCAGCCTGAGTTGCATGGCCACACATTACATTAACATCATCTGTCCGGACATAAACAGAAACTTAAACAGAACATGCTGGAGAGACAGATGTGTGTCAGAAACTGCCGTCCTATGGAGAAGGCTTCCCATCCATGTGAAGTTGAGTTTGTCTGTCACCCAGTTTAAGTGCAACCAAGACCAGTGACTGGGGAATAGGAAATTTATACCGGGCCTGGCACCCATGTCCCTTATAGGTTCATAGGTGTGTACTAGACTAATGGCCCTGGGGCCTTTACAAGCCTAGCCATAGGATTCCCCTGGCATAGTGCCACCCAACCTTAGTTCCCAGTGCCTCTGTTGAGTAGATCCACTGGAGTTATCCCCAGGGTGAATTTTCTGTTTCCCATCGACTCATCAAGATTTCTCTTGAAGAGGGTCAGCGAGGTGCTCTGCTTAACATGTATAGGAAGTCTGTTCCATAGCATGGTCAGTCTCTGGGTTATGAACCTGTCCCTCCAGCATGTTCTGACACAGATAGCGTATAAATGCCTGGCTCTCAATGTCTTGTTCAGATACAGGACACAATTCTTCTTTCGGGAAAGCTTGGCTAGGCTTAGAGAGGTCCCCGGGTTGTTAGCTTAGTAACAATGTATGAATCTATATGAATCTGTGAATAAGTAACATATATACTTGATATTTTTTTCCTAAACAAGGCTATACTCAGTTCATTGCCCACCACAGCTGATGAGGTAGTGTACCTTAATATGAATGCATTGTGCACAGGGATTTACTAGTCTAAGATACTTGCCCAGTAGAAGTCTTAATGTAGTACGTCTTGACAACTTGAATAAGGCATCCAATCTAAAAAGAAAAATTACAGGGAACAAGCAGAGAGTACAGTAGTACAGTGGGTAAATAGCCAAACACTATACCTAACAACGCTCGTTCATTTAGTAGGATGACCCTGATCTCCCCTGCTACTTGTAAAATGTTTGATTTTTTGGTAGCTTGCAGGATTGCATTCACTCATTAATGTCAGGCGTTAGAATTGCATACTACTTTGTGTTCAGAAAATGTATGTAGATGCAAAAGGTTGTTCTATTAATTAATTAACCATTATTTTTGGCTTTGTCTGTAATTCTTGAGGAGAGAAGTTGAGAGGTATGACAAATATTGTGGTAGGAACTGATAAGTAATATGGATTAAAAGACAAAAGGAGAGGCTTGTTTGTCTGTGACAAGTTACTTAACGTGCATCACAACTAAATGTCCTACTTTGAGTAATGCAGTTAGTAAAGAAGCCAGGATAAATGAGATTTTGTCAGATTACCGAACAGCCAGCTGCTGTAAGTTATCGATCACAGACAGAAACAAAATTACTGCTGGCACTTTGGCAGCTAGGGAAGGGATGCATTTTGGTGGAAAGGGAGAAGAATTAAAATACTACAAAATTAGACACCTAGAAAAGGAACCATAGCAAAATGTATTTAGAAAGTCTATTTTGGGAAATGAACTAAAAGACAAACAAGGATAGTCAGTGAAACACAAGAACGTAATTAAACATGACTGAGTAAAAGAAAGCAGAACATCTGTGAACTGCTGTGTTAAGTAGATTTAAGTACAAGAGCTTGCAGCAAAGCTGCCTGCATGATGTAATCTTCTACAGCTGTACAGTGGATTCTGGGATGCCAAGAAATAGACTAAAAAAATCCAAAACCACGTCAAGATGCTAGGCTGCAGTATAACATTTAAAAAATATGTACAGTGCCAGAGTGGTGTTAAAATGTAGGAATCCTCAAGACATGCTGAAATAAACATGTGGTTTGAGTTTTGGGGTGCAGTTCTACTTTTATATAGTTTCATCAAAACCTAGATGTGGGAAGAAAGTGCAGGCCTTCACTTTAATACCCCCAAAATGAAATCAGTGCTGTTTTCTGTTAGCAGCACAGACCTTGCTAACTCAAAGCAGTCCTAAATAATTTCCAGTGACAAAACTGTCCTTGAATCTTAATGCTGTGTCAGGCTTCCAGGAGTCATTGTAGATCATGAGCTGGAGTTTGATCTGCACGTCAAAATTGCTGCTGCTGTATGTGGTAAACAGAAACTGAGCCATCTATATCAAGGACAGCATTTCTTTGCTTGGCACACATCACAAGTGACAGCCAGCCTGTTGTATACATTGTTTATCATCAGTAAATCAACCATAAAGCCAGTGTAGCAGGCTACAGCTGTTGTATAATAGGATCTCAAACTCATCATTGTATCTCTTTCAGGTCTAACCTTTGGCTGGAGAATAGTGATGAATCTGAATACTGTTGCCTTCATATCACATCATATCCATGCCAGCACCTAGCTCATATATCAAACATAGGGTCGCAAAACCTCATCTCTGATTTTGCTAGAAAACTCCAGTTATACTCAAAACTACACAAATCCAGTCCCATTGTCTTTATACTTCTGAGAAGCAACATTGAGCCCAGTCCAAGACTACTTAACAGTAATGCCTCAACTCAAACCACTAATCTGCATCACATTACCTGCTCCCTCATTAATTACCCACAGTATCAAGAATAAAATTGAACAAATCACTGCCTTTACCATACATACAACATAATACTGACATTATAGCTATTATAGAAATGTGGCTGAAACCTGACACCTCTGTTCTTCACCACCTCATACCAAATATACCTACAAGATTACAGACCAGTCAGAAAACCTGGGGGGAAGAGCATTAATTCTCTTCAAAGACAACCTTAACCACACAGTCTTTGCACAAGTCAACAGCAACTTAGAGTCTGATCCTAACTGGATCCTTTCAAAATTTCCAGCACCCAACCAAAAACCCATTGTTATAGCCAGTGCACACCTACCTCTGCCAGTCTCACTATGAAAATTCAATACCCTTATCCAATTATATATGCCGAAGCTTTCAAAAACTCTCTCCTAATCATTTTTGAAGACTTCAACCATAATTACTAGGACCAAAAGCCATTGGTATGTCAGAACTCATGGCCAGCTTAAGTCTTACCCATATCAACTGAAACCACTAGACCAAACCTTCAGTTCAATAGGCACACCTTTCTAGCTCTTGTAATAACTAATAATCCTACAGTACTATCTAACCTCACCATGCATGCACCCTCATTTAGTAATCACTGTCCCATAACTTTCTCAGTAGATAATCTAATGTTAAAATATAAACCTAAACTTATCACCTTCAGACCCCTAACCATTCAGAATATTGGTAATCTTAAAAAAAACACCTTGCCACCCTTGATTGGTCTCACTTACCATAAAAGCCCCAGTGAAACAGCTAACAACTTTATCAATACCCTGCTGCACTTACAAAACAAATTCTTTCCCTTAGTACAAAGGCTACTTCAACCTCATAAACATGACTGAGTATCTAACAAACTCAAACACTTTCTCAAATTACACAGTGAAGCATGGCACAATTGGAAATGCAATCCCTCCACAGATTCCCAAGCCAAATACACCTAACTATGCAACCTAGCCAAGCATTCCATCCACTGAAATAAAAACAACCAGTACCAAAACAAAAACATCTCATTTTTATCCAAACCTAATAGATTTTTAGGGGACTTCCAAGATGGCTGCACATTGAGTAACTGCTTAACCGTAGCTCTCCCAGTGTGAAAACAGAAACTCAACAGAGAAGACCAGTATACTTTTGTGTTTATGGATAAATACATTTCAGTGACTGGCTAGTAAGTGTACTGCCTGGATGTTAGGAAAAAAAGAAATATAGAGCACCTG
>NC_056732.1:1006071234-1006158734 GCF_019279795.1 Protopterus annectens
AAGGTAAGGAGATCCTCATGAGGTATTAGAAATATTTCAGAAATTCTATGAAAGTTATAAAGCAGAGAAATATGGAAAGCAAGAAAATATACAAATGGAAATGTTAGTAGAAGAATTAAATATGCCAAGGATAGAGGTAGATGAGGCTCAATTACTAATGGTTAGGATAGGAGGAGGTGAGATAAAAATTGGGATATATAATCATTCTACATGAAAGTCCCCAGGAATAGATAGCATTCCTGTGGAAGTTTGGAAACTAGGAGGGAAAAAAACTGACAAAAGATCTGGAAGGTTTTATTTAACAGTATTTTAAGAGGAGGAGGAGGAGGAGAAGTACCAGTATCCTGGAAGAAAGCCGTAGCTGTAATACCCAAAAAGGGTAAAGATCCATCACATCCAGCTTCATATAGACCAATTTCAGTACTAAATCATGATTATAAAGTGTCCATGTCTGAAATGGCTAAAAGAATGGTGAAAGTAATGCCAAAATTGGTAGATGTGGATCAGTGTGGTTTTGTGCAGAGGAGGCAAACGTTTGACAACATTAACAGAACATTGATGATCCAGAGGGAAACAGAATGTAAGAAAATACCATTGTTGTTGGTGGTCTTTATGCAAAGAAAGCATTTGACAGAGTAAGCCAGGACTTTATGAGCAGGGCAATGGAAGCATTTGCATTTCCTGAAAAAAATATAAGGTTGATTAGGAGGATGTATGAGGATTGGAGACAACTTAAAGTGGGTGGGGTCCTCTCTGATAATTTCTGCTTAAGTAGCGGAACCAGACAGGGGTGTTCTTTTTCCCCTTTGTTATTTGTATTATAATTATTACCATTGGCAAAGAAAATAAGGGACCCAAAAATTCAATGATGTAATTGGTATGGTAGTCAAGAAAAGCTATTTCTAGTTGCAGATGATCTTATTTTATACCTCACAAAACCAGAAAGAGATATTACAGTGTTGTGGAACATTTTGATACTGTCTCAAATCTTTTTAGGATACAAATTTAACGAATTTAAAAGGCAGTAGAGGTAAATTATGTACCCATATGAATTGGTTCAGTAATATCTATATTTACGGGGACATGATAACATGAAGTGTTTAAGAGTATGGATTAAAATTATTCTGGTGTGGCAGCTAAGGAAACGTGGGAAGAGACTAAACAAAGAATAATAGAAAAACTGAGAAAGTGGAAGCTTTGTTAAATGGATAAGGCTAGTAAGATAGAAGCAGTTACATTTTTTTTAACCCCATTAGTCATGTACATGGGTCAGGCATATTTTTATCAACCAATTCTGGACAGCAATTAAAAAAGAGCTGAAGGACTTTATCTGGGAGGGGAAGATGGCAAGATTCAAGTTAGATAAGATGATTCTTACAGTAGAACAGGGCGGATTGGGATTACCCGATTTGAAGGGGTATTTCAGAGCTACACAATTAAGGCTTCTATACATAGCACAGGCAGAAAACTATAATTCAAAGTGGAAAGGGATGATGATGAAACGAGGGGAAGCTCAAGAAACAAGGAGAGTTTGGGATTTTGGATGCAGACCTTTAAGGAGATTCTGCTGATAGTGGTGACTGCAATTAGGGATATAGACAATAGGCAAGAGGTGTCTGGAATTTTTTGGAGAAAACTGGCAAAAGAACCAAGGTATTGGGAGCAAATAACTAGAGAGGGAAAGATGAGCTCCAAACTCTCATCCAGCGATGCTGGCTGGACAGACTGGTGTGACGAGGGAGATGATTTTTCTGAGCTATGCTACAGAATCAGAATTACCTAAATATGGTAAAGCCTTGCTGTGTCTAATTATGGTGGCTGCCAAAAAAGTAATTCCTAGAAATTGGAAATCAAATTCTAAACCAACTGTATTAGAAGTAGTGAATATAGTAACAGAGATAAAACAAATGGAATTCAGATCTTTAGAAAAGGGTAGGAGCAAACTACATAGGAAAATGAGTATTGTGGGAACAATACATACAGAAGAAGAATGAGGTTTAAAATAAAGCAGGACTTAAATGAGCAATGTAATGTTTGACTGAAAATGATTGGGTAGATTATAAGTGATGTATAATATTTGCAAATGGGAGTGTGTCAGTATGGTTTGTGATGTAAAATGCTTGCAACTAGGATTGTGTCAGTGTGGTTTGTTTTAGATTGTATAAATGTATGACTGCTTGTGTTATAAGTGATGGTTTAATAAAGATGTCTCTTGTTTAAAAAAGGGCAAGAATTGAATAATTTTTGTAGTGTTGCTTAGGTTATGTGATATATAGCAACATATGTGAAGTATAATGTTTGTAAACATGAACTTGTTGGTACAGTTTGATTACTTTTGTATAAATGTCACTAGCAATAATTCAATAAAAGTATTAAAAAAACTAAGATTATGGAGGGAAATCAGCCCGTTGACTGGTCAAAAAACTAGCTCCACTCCCCTGTGTCCGTCTAACAAAGTTAAATGCACTGACTTCCTCAATGAGTTCAGCAACCCACTAGACATCAAACATAAATTTACCACCCCCGCAACCACCCTCTCCCCCACTTTACATTCCACTATTCACTTCAAAATGATTAGAACCAATGAGACTGAAAAACAGTTGAACTAAATAAAAATATATACTCCCCCAAGCTCAAATAACCTAGGCCCTTAATTCATTCACATTTGTAAGGACTTTATCACACTCTCTCTCACTCATATAGTCATCACTTGCTTAAATAATGAGATTATGCCTCAGATATGGAAAACAGCCGTGGTCACTCCTATTCCAAAACTATCCAAGCCATTTACTGCTTCACAGTACCATTCTATCTCAGTACTTTCCACTTTAGGTAGAATGCCATAAAAGTATGTACAACCAGTTTACGGCTTATTTACATCAATACCATCTTCTATGCAGGAAGCAACATAGATTCTGGTCTGGTTGCAGCAGCATAACAGCTGTCTACTCCCACACAGATGATATTCTGTCCAGTATGGATAAAAGCAACCTAACATTAGCAATCTTTATTGACCTCACAAAAGACTTTAATCTATTTGACCATAGCTTACTATTTGACAAATAACTGAAATAAGCATTAGTTACAATGTAAAACCTTTGTTTTTGGACTTCCTTACCAGTAAATCCTTCAAGTTGAAAGTAGACACCACCATCTCTGAAACAGCTCCTCTCATGAAAGGAGTCCCCGAGTGTTCCACTTTAGCCCCTCTTCCACATCCTTCAAATAACTTGGCATTTGGCTACATCAATCGCTTAACTTTCAACTTCACGTTCAAAACACATGCAAAAAGATCAACACAGTAATGTTCTTGGCAAATAAGCTATTATCTTTTCTGTCAAAGCCAGCCAGAGGTCTTATGTCAAGTTGGATATGGACTACTCATTATACCAAGAACTATAGAACTCGGAAAACATTAAGAGCAAGCACCAAGAACCAAAGAAAACTGACTATTGAAACACAGGGTCATGCACCACACTGCTGCAGCTGAAATGGCACTTTTAATAAAACACACAAAAATAATAAAATACATTGAGCACTTTTGTCCCTAACGAAAATAGGACATCAGAATGAACAGGTAAAAATCAACACTTCCTAATCTAGAGTAGTTTGGTCATGTGACAAAGAAGTTCATTAGGTTAACATAATTAAATCAGCATAGTAATTATGTTATAGAAGAACAATTATTTTAGAATTTCAGCGTACAGGTGAAAATCCGTAAAATAAAAATATACAATAAAGCTTTGCACTAAAAATATACTGTAAATACTAGTTTGCAAAGCAAAAGGAAATAAAGTTGCTTTTTTCATAATTTATCTGCTTTATACTTAAAAGCAGGTTGTAAAGAAATACATTCATTCAAACCTGGAGGATTAGTGGCATTCAACTTCAGCTGCCGTAACATCTCCCTCTGTTCCAGCTTTGTTCCCCAGTCACTACCATTACTCATTATAGCTGAAGTCTCAAAGAAAAGTGTCATCACCTTGCAAACCATCTACAATAAAATCTGCCTGTTTGTTACTATCTCCCCCAGTAATGAACACTGTCACCTGTCTGTCACCACAGCTTTATGGCTCCCATTACATTTGAGAGCCAGCCTCTTAGTAGGATCACTAATTCACAAAGTCCTTTCTCTTGAGACATTGCCCGTCTCACTTTTAAACATTTCACCAAAACCCCCACACATACATCAGGGGTATTTGTCAGTCTGAACTCACCCTAGTAACCCCAACAATTAAGTTTTATTGCATTGACCGTGCATAAATTATGGAACTCCATTCCTCTCTTAACCTGTGATATCCAACAGTATTCAGACTTCAGACAACAGTTCAAGAAACTAAACCACATTCCAAGTCCAAACTAAAGCAAAAAAAACACAAGACCAGTTTCCAAAAGGCATTTAATAATCCTCTGACGTCTCGGCTTGTATGCCTTCATAGGAGAATATATGATATACATTGCACTCCATATTTATAGTATACACATTAATCTAATTAACCAATAATTCTATTAATCAATCACATTCCATTTAATGCAAAAAATTTAAAGTAAAACTCTCCAATTAAAAGCTACATTCGTTCCTTGTGGTGCCAAAGTGTCAAATTTTAAAATATAAATAGCTTCCTTATATAGAAGAATATTTTAATATTCTTATGCAAATAATTATCAGATACTTTTTGTAAAATTGTCCCTAATAAGTCCCATGATTGACTCTAATGTGCGTAGTAAAAATGTTCTGCTACTGAACTAGACATCTTAATATTTTCAATGTCCCTAATGTGTTCCAATAATCTAACCTTAAATGGTCTTTTCATTTCACCAATATAAAACTTGTTACAGGGACATTTAAGCACATATATAATGCCCTCTGTATCACATCTAAAACATCCTTTAATATTGAACTTCCTCCCATTTATACTGTCAAAGCCTGTAACAATATGTCTGCAAGCTTTACATTTACCACAGACCTCAGTTCCCTGTTTCTTAGGCATGACCCTCCCTTTGACTAAAAAGCTTTTTATATTTTTACCTACTTTATATGAACGTTTTAAGTTCTCTGGCAGACAGTTTTTTGCTTCCTTGGATTTTTTTAGGTAGTTCCAGAAATATTTATCCATATCTACCACCTTATCACTAAAAATACTATATACCGTCACAAAATAAATTTCTGAATAATTTCCTTCCATGTTACTACTAAAAATTCTCACCTGCCTGTTTCCTTTATAAACCTGTGTATCAGCTACATACATTTTATGATAAGCTTTAGTTATTACTTGTTGGCTATACCCTCTAGAATAGAACATCATATACATTGTTTGTACCTCTTCTTATAATTCTTGTGTATCATTACATGACCTCTGTAACCTAATAAACTCCCCTATTGGGAGAGCTTCTATGGTATGAGGAGGATGACAGCTAGTAGCCTTAAGATATTTGACCTTACCCTCAAATTTTCTGTGTATCCTAGTATGTCAATATCCTTTAGATATATCTAACTCTACATCTAAAAATGAAACATTTTTTCCAATTTGTATAATTTCAAATTAAATCTATTCATCTGTAAATTTGAAATAAAATCATCAACTTTTGTTTCCTCAACACAGAAAATAAGATCTCTATAAATCTACTATAGCTTTTAATATGCTGATGGAAAAATGAGGTTTTATAGATATATTCCGGTTCAAACAAACCCATGCTCAAGTTCGCATATGAGGGGGCAAATGCCGCCCCCATAGCTGTTCTTGTTTCTGTCTATATAGCTCACCCTTAAATTCAAAAAAAATATTAGTGAGACTAAAATGTAACATTTCTACAATATACTCCGTTGCTGGAACTTCTCCCAAAAAGAACCTTACAGCCTCCAAACCAAAAGCATGGGTAAGTGTTTGTATACAGGCTTTTAACATTAAGGGTGATCCAATACATTTGTGCATTCCAGCTTTTATTTTGTATTTTTTGCAAAAAAAATTGACACATCCTTAACATAAGCTGGCAACAACAATACCTTGGGCAAAAATAATTCATGTAAAAGACATCCTATATTAAGTAGAAAATAATTACTTCAGAAACAATAGGGCGACCTGAAGGGTTATTAAGATTTTTGTGAATTTGAGGTACACAGTAAAAATATGCCATACTGGCATTGTTGTTAATATACTTTTTCTCAACATCTTCATTAGTCAAATACCCTAATCTAACTCCTTTGTATAAAAGTTGCTCATATTCAGAGATCGCCAACTCATACATATCACCATAAACTTTTTCATACACTGTCCTGTCATTTAAGTGATTACAACACATTTCCAAATATTGTGAAATATGTAAGATGACTAATTTATTACCTTTATCTGTAGGCTTAAAAATCAAATCTGCATTTCATCCTAATGCCTTCAGTGCTAACCATTCATTTTTGGTCAAATTGTACATCACATTCCCAAACTTTTTACATTTAGAAAGCTCTTGTTCAATAGAATAATTAAGTATATTCTGAAATTCTCTTGTTCAATAGAATAATTAAGTATATTCTGAAATTGTATAATATCTGTACAATTAAATACTGGTATGAATTTACTTTTCACCTCTATTTTGCTTATATCAAATAAGTAATATGCATTTAAATCATCTTCTGATACACAGGAAAAAAAAAACTGTCGTCACTAAAAGTAGTAATGTCTTCATCAAAGCTAGTAGCCAATGGCTGGTCAGTAAAATTCTGTTTAAACATATGCTTCAATTGTAATTTTCTTACTAATTTAAATACATCACATTTAAGATCATGAAGTGTAGGCATCACCGTAGGAATGAATTTTAAACCACATTCTAACACAGCTTTTTCATAAACATTTAAATTATATCCAGACAAGTTAACCACATAAGAGTCCAAATTACCATCTACCCCTTTTGTTCCTTTGTTGCCACTGCTGGGGATGTGACTGTTGATGTTGATTGAGCTGCCCTTCTCGTTGCCGTTTCTTTCCCTGACGAAATGATTTATTGCCCCCTTGGTTCCGAAAAGTGTTCTAATGTACAGTGTTTTGTGGTGGTGGTAAGGGTGGATATTCAGTATTGTGTACATGATAGTCCCCTCCCCAGATGAAATGAAACTGTATCAAAAGATGTTCGCAAACTAGTGAAAGAATGCCGTTCTTCCCCTACAGTTCCTTCCTTAAATGTCACATGATGTTTTCCTCTCTTCCTATTGGTCTTCGATACAAAGGCCCCATACCATTATCATAGTCCTTTATATCTCTCATCAATTTATTTCTCTTACAAACCATAATATCTTCCTTATATCTCTTCAGTTTACCATTAATATCTTTCAAGATATTATCCAAAAACTCTGGACCTGATTTGGACATAATATTGCTGTGTGTAACATTTATATCTTTTTGTAGATTACTTTGCTTTAACCTGTCTCTTTTGACAAGTATAGCAACCCATTCTGATGTACATTTATGGGCTGCTTGTATCCAGCATTTATGAAAACCCAAATCAGTATCATCAGCTAGGTCAAAAGGTGTAACTGGGTGTTTGAAAACTCTGGGACCCCGGGGGGGTAATCTCTAGTTCTAAATATTTAGACAAGCTTTGAACATTTAGGAACCCAGATGTCTGTTTGTAAAATAGCTTTTCTAAAGAGTCACGCAGTACCTTAATTTCCAAACTCATAGGCACCTGTTGTTTCCGTTCAATGGATGAGAACGGGTTGGAAAGCCTGCAATTTCAATCTACTTTCCATTTATTCCACACTGGCAAATTCGAGGTTTGTAGCTGTATGTTATCAATGGACCCAATAGCAGCCTCCGTATGTAATGTAGTGGAAGAGTTGAACATCCTTTCATTTGGCTGAGATAAATACTTATCCATAGACCTGTGCTGCGAATCCGTTGTACCTCAAAATACCCTCAGCAGGTCTGTATTAGGATCACTGGCTATAAATAGTCACTAAACCACAATCCAAGTCCAAACTGAAGCAAAAAAACCACAAGACCAGTATCCAAAAGGCCTTTAATAATCCTCTGACATCTCTGCTTGTATGCCTTCACAGGAGAATATGTGATATCCATTGCACTCCATATTTATAGTATACACATTGATCTAATTAAACAGTAATTATATTAATCAATCACATTCCATTTAATACAAAAAATTTAAAGTAAACCTCTCCAATTAAAATCTACATTCGTTCCTTGTGGTGCCAAAGTGTCAAATTTTAAAATAGCTTCCTTATATAGAAGAATATTTTTAATATTCTTATACAAATAATTATCAGATACTTTTTCTAAAATTGTCCCTAATAAGCCCCCCGACTGACTCTGATATGCATAGTAAAAATGTTCTGCTACTGAACTAGACATTTTAATATTTTCGGTGTCCCTAATGTGTTCCAATAATCTAACTTTAAAAGGTCTTTTCGTTTCACCAATATAAAACTTTTTACAGGGACATTTAAGCACATATATAATGCCCTCTGTATCGCATCTAAAACATCATTTAATATTGAACTTCCTCCCATTTATACTGTCAAAGCCTATAACAGTATGTCTGCAAGCTTTAGATTTACCACAGACCTCAGTTCCCTGTTTCTTAGGCATGATGTAAAGTTTAGTCTCTATTTTAACTATCCTCCCTTTGACTAAAAAGCTTTTTATATTTCTACCTACTTTATATGATCACTAATTCACAGAGTCCTTTCTCATAGGTTCATAGGTTCATAGGTTCATACTAGGCTATCTGCCCTAGGGCATTTATAAGCCTAGCCAGAGTGTGTGTGGCTTTCACCACCCCTTAGGATGAGAATACTATACCCATTAGTTTGCTGTGCCTCTGTCCAGCAGTGATACAGAGATGATTCCCGGGGTAAACCTACGATCTCCCATCCACTCGTCAAGATTTCTCTTGAACAGAGTCAGTGAGGGGCTCTGCCTCACATGGACTGGGATTCTGTTCCATAGTGTAGGGAGTCTCTGGGTGATGAATCTGTCCCTCCAGCACGTCCTATTTATATCCGTGTTGAGGTTTAAGTCTCTTGCTCGTGGCTCTGGTGGATTTGGATTTTTTGAGGTGGAGCATGTCCATTAATTCCGGGTTGGACATGGCCTTGTATGTCAGGCACAGATCACCTCTGAGCAGACGGTATGCGACTGAGTAGAGCTGGAGTTTCTTCAGTCGGGCATCGATGACATATGTTTGAGCCCCTTTATCCTTTTGGTGAGGAACTTTTGGGGTCTTTCCAACTGCTGCAGGTGTCGGGTAAGGTACATTCCGAATGGGGCGTTGTACTCAATCATTGGTCTGATAAGTGAAGAGTACAGGGTACAATGACCTCTCCTGATCTGGATGTGAATCCCTTCATGATCAGGTGGGCAATGTAGAAGGTCTTCCTAACCACTTTGGCAATGTGAGTGTCAAAAGAGAGGTTACTGTCAACTTGGGTCCCCAGGTCCCTGATAACTTCTTCCATGTTTAATGGATTACCACCTATGTGGTAATTAGGGGTTACCTTGTTTTTCCCAAAGGGTATGACTATACATTTTTCGGCATTTAGCTTAAGGCCATGGCTCTGGCACCAGTTATCCATTTCTATGAGACCTTTCTGGAGGATGTCTGTGTCTGATGGAGTGTCAATTATGGTGCCCAGTTTGCAGTCATCTGCAAATTTTGTCAGCCACAATCCCCTATGTTTGCCTGCACTTCAGAAAAATAAATGCCGAACAAGAGGGGCCCAGGACTGAGCCCTGTGGGACACCGACCGTGACCGGCTTAGAGTCTGACATGGCACCAGCAACTCTAACCCTGTGTGTTCTGTCCTTGAGCCAGTTTGCAACCCATCTTGTGACATATGGGTTTACATCTAAGCTGGTGAGCTTTTCTATGATGCCCGAGTGGGGTATTGTGTCAATGCTTTGCTAGGTCAAGGTAGGCTGTGTGAACTGCCTTACCCTCATCAAAGTCGACCAAGTTCAAGAGGCAGGATCTGCCCTTGACAAAGCCAAATTGGGTAGGATCCAGTGTCTGTAAGTCCCCAATGTCTTTATTTATGAGTTCCATTATGATCCTCTCCATAGCTTTGCAGACAAGGCTCGTCAAGCTTATGGGGCGGTAATTTCCAAGGTCCGTAGAAGCACCGCCTTTGTGGAGTGGGACCACAGTTGCCGTACGCCATTCTTTGGGTACGTATCCTGTAGTAAGGCTAAGATTAAACAGCAGCCTTATGTGTGGGTTTAGTTCCTCATTGAGTTCGTGTAGCACACAGCCGGGGACACCGTCCGGTCCCATTGATGCTGTGTTTTTGCTTTAGAGAGAGCAGCTCTCATCTGGGCATCTGAGATGTTTGGGAGGCTAGACTCTGGTGGGATAGATATTTCTCCTTTGGGGGAGGGAGGAGAAATTTGCACTGAACCTGTCTGCCGGTATGTTGGCAATATCTGTGGGTTCAGTGATTTTTATCATTTTGGACTAATTCTGAGCATATCTGGGAGTTTCCACCCAGGTTTCTAACATAGCTAAAGAAGGCTTTATGATTGTCTTTTGTGTCATTAGCGATTTTTCTCTCAAAGTTGGCCTTGGATGATTTTATGAGTGATCGTAGTTTTTGCTAGTATTGATCAGAGATGCCTTCCCATTTAGGGATTTTGCTCTGTCATGTAGTAGCTTTCTCCTCTTGTTGTAGAGTTTGTTTATGGCTGGAGTCCACCAGACCGGCGCCTGCCTTTGGTGGAAAAGGTCTTGATTTTATTAGGGATTGCTTGATCCATACATTCCTGGAGGTGCTCGTAGAAGGCATTTGTAAGGGTTTCAGCAGCGTGGGTTGTGGTTTCCACTGGCTCGGGGCCTTGAAGGATACCACTCCAGTCTTAAGAAGTGTGAAGTTTGCTTTTGAGAAGTTCTTCACTGTGGTCTTTTTGCTGGGGTTGGGATGTGGATCTCCAGTGAGATTAATTTATGGTCTGATCTCACCAATGAGGGATATACTTCCGTGTGGAGCATTTTGTCCCCATGTTTGTGATGATCAGGTCTAGTATATTTTCTCCTCTTGTGGGAATGGTGACTAGTTGTTCCATAGCATTTGAGTTTATGAACTCAAGGGACCTTTGGGCTAGGTTGTTGGGGCTTGAGTAATGTTCCCAGTCTATGTTTGGGTAGTTGAAGTCACCCAATATGATGGTGTTTGGAGAGACATTTATACTCTCCAGTGTCTTCAGGAAGGCTGTGTGGGTTTCCTGAGTTTGAGAAGGTGGTCTGTAGCATGTTACAAACTGTAGGGCAGTTTTACCTATGGTTAATTGCACCTGGATGGTCTCCGATGCTTTGTGCGTTGCCACTAACCTGGATGTGTGAGTATCCTTTATGAATATGGATACTCCCCCTCCTTTTGTAGTTCGGTCCGGATTTTGGGGCCGGAACGCATGATATGAGGTATAACCTGATAGTGCTGGGGTGCTCTCAGGAGCCTTGAACCAGGTTTCAGTCACAGCACAAACATCGATGTTCTCCATACTGAGGAGGGCTTGGAGGGCATGCATCTTGAGGTTTAGACTTCTGGCATTGAGCAGTATTACCCTTAGTTTTTCTCCATTTTTGTTTTCTAGGGCGTAGATTTATCATTTGAGCCTTGCCTAAAAGGCACTATGGGGTGGCAAGAGCCTTTGCCAATATCCGGAAGCCCAGGGTGACAGGTGCAAGCCGTCCTCATGGCAGCGTGGCTTGTCAAGCATGTCATCCCAGGCAGACAGACATTGGATCCCCTTAGAATGACACCAGTAATTAAGCCAATTATTAAAGCTGATCATTTTGTCTCTGTATTGTGGCATCATTCTTGGTGAGGGTAGGATACTGCTCAGGGTCAGGGTCATACCGCCTGGGCTACATAATCTGAGAGCTCCTCTATGTCTCTTTTCATGTAGTCCAGGGAGGTATGCCTCAGGTCGTTCACACCGGCATGGACAATGACTGAGTCATACTTGTACTTGCTGTGGAGTGACCTGAGTGCTTGTGTTATGTGGCGGATTCTAGCGCCTGACAGGCAGCTAACTGTGATCTTTTCCTTGTTCAGTCTGGTGAGTGGGACATCAGTGTGTCTGACTATGGAGTCACCTATAACAAGTGTGTCTGGCATTGTGTTTGGCCTTAAGGGCTGTGACTGTTTAGCACACTGACTTTGAGAACTATGTGTTGCATGTCTTATGTCTTGAGGTGGCAGTTGCTTGGGTGTCTGCTTTGGAGGCCTCTGTAGTTTTGGTAGATTTTTGATCAGTGCCTCCGAGTTTGTCTTTGTGTGTTTATGAGACATTGTCCCGTCTCACTCATAAACATTTCACCAAAACCCCCACACATACATCATGGGTATTTGTCAGTCTGAACTCACCCTAGTATCCCCAACAACTAAGTTTTATTACATTGACCGTGCATTCTCCATACTAGCACATAAATATGGCACTCCATTCCTCTCTTAACCTGTGATGTTGTTGTGTCTTTCGGCTTTTCCCGGTTAGGGGTCGCCACAGTGGAACTCCGGTCTGCTAATGATTGGCAGTAGATTTTTACGTGCCGAGTTGCCGGCCCTGATGCACAACCTTAGTATTCAGACTTCAGACAACAGCTCTCAAGAAACATCTCTTCACCCAAACATAGTGCAGCTGCACTCACTCTGGTTATTTACATGAATCCTTCAGCTCTGTCACACCCCTTTACCCTATTTCATCCTTCCTGATCTCCGGTTGTCATCCTCTTACTTACTGCCTCTCATTCATCCTACTTCCCTCTTCTGTTTGCACCTCTATCTCATACTTCTTCTTTCTAGTTCTCTTATCTCTGCATGCCTCTCACCTTTTCTCTGTCTTCTCCCCGTGGTATCCTTTCCTGCAAATGTTCTACCTTGCCTCTTCTAATATCTTCATTTATTTATTTATTTTATTTTATTTTGCATTTGTTAACCGGGCTAGTCTAACTGGATATATGTCCATTTTCAGTAGAAGCCCGGGGAGATAAGCCGTGAGGAAGCAAATATAATCACATTATACAAAGATTAATTTGTATGTTGAAAATTGCAGGTAAAGAACAGGGAATAATCACAGAGGTCGTTTGTTCATAGCATAGTGCTAAATATACAAATACAATTAATACAATACAAATGTATTCATGTATTCATACCTCTCTATTTAATGATATGCTGCTATCCCTGTAGCATAATCCATCTCAGTCATTATGGCTACATCATATTCCTTATCCATTGTATTGATAGATGCTTCTGGTGTATGGCCATCATTTGTGGTCTTAAGCGTAGTAATCTGCGAACACCATTTCCTGGACAAGTTCAGCATACACAAGGGAGCCCATTAAGGTCTGGAAGACCCACAGTCAGACTATCTCCCTTTGCAAAGTACTGTATGTCTGAAAGTTTCTGTATATCTCATGCTGTATTCTTAGTGGAGGCTTGTACACCACCAGAATGGAATTTATTTTCCCCTGTTTCTCATCCTCTAAACTCTCTCTGTTGTCAACACTATTCCTTTCTCTGTTTTCACTGCAATATCAGCCAACTGCTCATCTTATTGTACCAACCTCAAAAGTAACAGTATAAAACTTCTTTCTCAGCTTGCGTATGTCTGTCTTTGAACTGCAATAGCTGTGTTTTATCTTGTTATAAGTTAGCTTTAATGCTTACTCTGAACCATAGCTCCTGTAACAGCTTTCTAGTAATTACTGATTGTGTTTTGATCCGGACCAAACCGAACTTCCAATCGGGTCCAACCTGCTCCGTTCGCCCTCACTTTGCTTGTAGTTACTTCGCTCCCCTACCCTTCCCCCATTCACACACACCCCCACTATCATTAAGTTTATACTCTAACCTGTTTCCTCCCCTTCCCTCCCACTCCTTTTATTCCAATCACACCCATCTTCATCCTACCTCTCCACACCTCCCCCAACTGCACACCTCGACCTAATCAAAAGTATCACTACACCACTCCAAATACTACACACCCCTTGCCTGCATACAGTGTCTGTCTCCTCATTCCCAATACATCAACTCCCCTACACTTCCTACTCAACCTTCTACATCCTCTACAGCTCCTTCCTCTCTCCTTTTCACCAACTCACAACATCCTTCTTACTTTTATTTACATTATCTTTAATCCTATATTCCCTCAACCTCTTACCTTTCACATTTCTGTCTTCCACCTCTAGCATCCTACTCATCTCCATTCACACGTCTGTTCTTCTACTTTCATATTTTTCACCTGTCATACCACACTGTCTCTAATGAACCCTACTCCTATCTCTTTTCTTCCAAATTTTAACCTACAGAGACTCACCACACCTTCTCTATATCACCCTCTCAGTTTAACCACACAAACCCACTCTTACTCACAATTACAAATAATCTCCACCCCTCTCACCCTCTAAAATACAAGCCCTAAATATCATTCATACAACCCAAAAATACGTGCTCTGCTATTTAACCACAAATACATATTTCTGTGTGGAGATATACACCCAAACCACAGCCCCTTCTCCTCTCCCTCGCTTAACACCCTGTCCTCACAACCACCCTCCTTTCATGCCAACCCCCCTCCAACAGCTTAACCTTGTACTCTTTAAATGTAAGAAGCATTCTCAACAAAGTTCGTGAAGTTCCAGTCTTGGATACATCAACACTTGCCTGACATAGTAACTGTAATGGAAACTTGGCTCAAACCCCACATCTCTGGCAAAGACCCCCCCCCCCAATACAATATCCTCTGTTTAGAGTCCACAAAAAAGGAGGAGTAGCCGTAATTTATGATAACCACCTCAGTCTGTCTCCCTCTGCCATGCCACTCCCCAACTTCAACCACACACAACTGTTACTAGTTAACTGCAAATTATATAGCCCCCAGGTAACAATATTCCCATACTGGAACATATCCTTTCCTGGATACAAGTAACATAAATAATAAAACTATCCTAGAAGACATCAATATAGATTGGCAAACCCTAACCTCTGACTCCCCAAATTGCAGTATTAATCTGCATGACTTCTCACAACTTCTGACTACTCTGACTCACTTTAGCAAGCCAACAAACTACAGCACCATCCTAGACTGTATCCTTGTATCCAACCTGGACCTTTACCACAACCCCAAAACTCTGTTGAAATCATCATCCTTAACTGCCATCTGAATCCCCACAAAAAAGCTTGCAGTTGCCTCTATTTACTTTCCTCCTGGTAACAGTCTGCCCATTCTTGAAAACATCCTATCCTGGTTCTCACACAACATACCATGTGAGACACTTATCCTTGATAATGTCAACATTGATTGGTCCAAACTCGTAACTGACTCCCCCCAGCTCAGTATCTACCTACACCACAGCTTCAACCAACTTATAACATCTCCCACTCACTTCCATAAAAATTCCACTTCCAGCTCCATCATTGAATGGATCCTTACCAATCCCCACCACCTTACCTGACTCCCTCAGTGATCATCTCCCTACCACCATCTAAGACACTACTCCCATATTCCTAAACCCCACCTTATCAAAGACTGTCGAAAACTATCGACTTTCAGTTCATCCCAATTTAACTCCATTCTCCACAACATAGATTGGTCCATCCTAAAACACCTCTCCCTAAATGTTGCTTTAAGCACTTTCAATAGCATCTTCATGAGTACTCTAAACTCATTAGCTCCCTCTAGGAAGATCAGAGTAAAATCAGATCATGCTCCCTGGCTCTCCAAGGAGACTAGGTGCCTTATGAAACAAATAGATTGTGCCTGGAAAACCTGTAATAAAACTAAACAACCACCTCTTCTTCAAAAATACAGGCAACTGGGGAACCTTGCAAAAAAACATACAACTAATGACAAAAAGTTATACTATAGCTCTGCTCAGCTTAGCAACAAATCCAATCCTCGAAAATTTTGGTCAATTCTCAACAACATCCTCTATCCTGGAAAACCCTCTAATCCCTCCCCATAAGCTAACTCTTCCTCTCAGGAAACAGCTACCTTCCTGAATAAACACTTTATCTCTTCCATCCAAAATCTGGTAACCTCCAAACCAAACTCTACTTCGACACCCACCCCTCCAAGTCCCACTAACACAACTTTGTTTTATTTTGAGCCAATTCCCATTACTTACAGCAAATCTCTACTACTCAAGCTAAAACCTTGCTCTCCTTCCACTGACAATCTATCTCCTACATTCCTCAAACTTGCTGCTGACTCAATTGCCTATCCTATATCTATACTAATTAATCGATCTATTCTGGAATCAACTGTCCACAACCTTTGGAAATCTTTCTTCACTATCCCTCTTCATAAAGGTGGAAACTCCACTGACCCCTCAAACTACCGACCCATTGCCATTCTGTCCCCCCTCTCCAAGATATTAGAAAAATGTATTCACTTGCAGCTTCTCAATCACCTCCTCACGCACCACTTACTTACACCTACCTAACCAACATGGATTTCGTCCTCACCACATCACCACCACTGCCCTCCTCTCCTTCACTCATATCATTGCAGAGGCCCTAGACAACAATAAACCCATTTCCTGTCTCTTCCTAGATCTCCCCAAAGCCTTCGATACTGTCTCTCATCCCTTGCTACTATCCAAGCTTGCAAATCTCCACCTATCCCCCTCCGCACCTGCCTGGTTTAATAGTTACCTATCTGGCAGGGAACAGTCTTTCAAATGGCTCTCATCCTCCTCACCTTTCCTTCCCATCTCCACTGGTGTTCCGCAAGGCTCCATCTTGGGACCCCTTTTGTTTAACATCTTCACCAATGATCTTTATACCTCATGCAAAAAATCCTCCCTTATTCAGTATGCCGAAGACTCCACACTTATATCCATCTCAAATAACATTCCTGAACTACACTCCCTGACCCAACAGGCCCTACTATCCACTGAACAATGGCTCTCTCACAACCTTTTGATCCTAAATCCCAAAAAGACCAAACTCCTACTTTTCCTTCCCTGTTCTCTTATTCATCACAAAACCTCCTTTTTTATTGCATCTTCTAACAATACAACTGTCCAACCTGACACCCACACAAAACTCCTAGGGGTCATTATTGATGACGAACTAAAGTTCAGCCTAAACATACTCCAATGTATATATAAAAAAAAAAAAAAACAGAAACTAGGTATGCTATATTGAAACAAAAAATTCCTAACCCCTGAATCTAGACTTACCCTGGGCCAGGCAGTCCTCCTCCCCTCCCTTTTATACGCTGCCCCAGTTCTTACCAATATCCAGGCCTCCACTCTAAACAAACTCCAACAGACTTACCATAAAATAGCCAGATTCATTACTAACTCCCCATACAACTCACACCACTGCATTTCTTTAAACTCTCTTCAATGTTTTGAACTTCTCCAATTTATGCTATCTTATCAATTTCATATGCAACACACTATTCTTTATAAACCCTCCTTCTGTCCATCTCTATCTTCCTTAGTCTCCATCTACATCCCATCCTGGACACTCTGTACTTCTAACCAACAATTACTTGATATCTACCACGCAAAAAGTTCAGTAGGCAAACTACTCTACAAACACTCCCTTGCCCATGCTTGGAACAAACTTCCCCTTGACTTACGTTCAGTCTCCCACACCTCACACTTTAAAAATGAACTAAAAGCTTATTTTCTCAATTGCAGAACCTGCCCTTGTCATGACCCCACCTAGTCTTCCTTCCCTTTATGTACCCTCAAAAGGACCATACTTAGTACCTCATTACACCTCTCTCTCCAGTGTGTCTACTATGCATTTGTATAATTTTATACAAGCAAAATTTTTATTTTTGACCTATTGAACTATAGCAACGTAAAATTGTTACTTAGATTCTTTTTAATGCAACTTTAACTTTATGCATGTAACCCAACATATGTTAATATGTTTGCTATTGTTTAAAATTGTACTTGTTTAAAATGTACTACTGGAGCTTTTCTCCTCGGGTCTCCACTGAAAATGGGCCACAAGCCCAGCTGGACATACCCGGTTAACAAATGTCAGTAAATAAATAAATAAATAAATAAATTAAAGTGACCACACTCTGATCTGCATCCAAATATACTCCTTTCAACTTGCTAGACCCCACAAATTCAAAGAAAGCCATAGCCTCTCAAATTTCAACCTAGATGAATTTAACAATAGACTTTCCTCTGTTAAGTTGTCCTTCCTCTTTCATTTACCCCTAGATGACACTGTACACAATTTAATGTAACTTTTCTAGACATCCTCAACTCCCTTGCTCTACTTTGGAGAATTAGAGTAAAATCCCTGTTTGCACCCTGGTTGTCTCAATCCAGTCATTCACTAATGACCAAAAGAGACAATGCTTGGAAAAACTGGCTTAAGACTAAATCTCCCTACCCATCTTCAAACCTACAAAAAACTTAGAAACCATGAAAAAACACGTCAACAAAGATAAGAAAAACTTTTACTTAAAGCCCCAATCAAGCCACTGTAGCAACCCTAAGACGTTGTGGAATACCATCAATAAGATCCTCCATTCAGGAAACCCTTCTACATCTAACCCATACCCTAACAACACTCTTCTTAGAAATCGTCTCCATTTCAAACTCCTATTTTATTGACTATGTCAGTAAATTAACCCTCAGTAATACCATCTCCAACCTCTCTCACTCCCCCTCCACAAGCACAAAATATCTCCTTCTCACTCCAGCCTGTTCCCACTGCCAGCATTAAATCCCTGCTTAACAAATTAAAGCCAGACTCTCCATCAGTGGACAAACTTACAGCCCTTTTCCTCAAGCTAGCAGCTGCCTCAGTAGCCTTCCCTATCTCCATACTAATAAACCAGTAAGTCCATGAATCCACCAGTCCCACTATATGGAACAATTCCATACTATTCCTAGCCACAAGGAAGATGACACCACTTAACTCTCAAACTGCCTCCCCCTAGCCATACTGTCTCCCATTTCAAAATTACTCAAGAAATGTTTACACAAACAGCTCATGGACTATCTTCTTAAAGAAAATCTACACACTCCCACCCAACATTGCCTCTGACCCAACCACAGCACAACTTCTGCTCTTATGTCTTTCAGACAAACGGTCTCCCAAGCCACAGATGATAACAGACTAGTTTCCTATCTTTTACTAGACATCTGTAAAGCATTTGACACCGTCTCCCACCCCATACTGCTTGCCAAACTCTCTGGTCTTCATCTCTCAGATCCCATTGTAAGCTAGTTCTCAAGCTACCTCACCAACAGGCAGCAGTCTGTTAAATGGCTCTTCCTTTTCTCCCTTTCTCCTCATCAAGATGGGCATACCTCAAGGCTCCATTCTAGGCCCCCTACTGTTTAACATCTTCACCGATCACCAAGTCTTCTCCTGCCCCCATTCTTCCATTATACAATATGCTGGTGACTCCTCAATCATCTCCATTTCCGATAAACCTCCCAGACCTTCAAATTCTAACCCAAAACTCTTTCAACTGTGTGGAAAATTGGCTAATGAAAAATCAATTGATACTTAACCCCCCCCCCCAAAAAAAAAAAAAAACTTCTCCTAGTCCTCCCAAAATCCCTCACCTATCATAAATCTACCTTTAACATCTCTTCTCTTGACAGCACTTTTATTAATGTTGAAACTCATACCAAGCTCCTCGGGATAATCAGATTTTACCAACAGGTCCATTATTCCATAAATAAAGACTCGCCAAAAACTGGTCTTACTGTACAGAAATAATAAAAACAACTCTTCACCAAAGATTCTAGACTCTCCTTAGCCTACGCCTACCTTCTTCCCAGTCTTCTCTATAGATCTCCTATCCTAACAAACCTCCATTCTTGTCTAAAAACCAAGCTAGAACTCACATACACTAAATTCTCAAAGTTTGCTGCCTAAACCAACCTATAACTCCCACCACTGCCTTTCTGTCAAATCTCTTAACTGGGTTGAATTCCACCACCATCTCCTAATACCTCAGTTTTTCATAATACACTCCATTCTCAACAAACCTACCTCCTGCCCATCCATCTCCACGCTCATCTCTCTCTATACTCTAAATAGCTCATATTGAAGCTCAGACTAGTACCTCCTAGAAATCTGTAAACTCAAATGAACTATTAGCAAACACCTTTACAGCTATTCAATTGCCCAAACCTGGAACAGACTACCACTTAACACCACAACTATTTCCAGTACACATAATTTCTAAAAAGCTTTAAAATAAAAACTCTCTGAAACTCATGGGTTGCCTCTACCAAACTGTTTCCTAACTTTCTCCATTCTATCTCCACCTTACCCCTGTGCTCTCACTTCCAACTCCAAACTGCTTATCCCTACCTCATTCTGCTCCAATCCCTGAACTATGTCTAAGGTAACTGCAGTTCTCCCCTGCGTTCACCATATCCCACTACCTTCAGATGTACCTCTTATTGAATTTTTGAATCTTAGTAGTGTATATAGCTACTTTTTTTCTATTATAATTTTATTTAGTATAACTATAGTATAGAATGTGTACCCAGCTATTTTCTGTATTAGAATTGTTGCTCTAGTTGAAGGCATTTCTCTACACACCAATACTACATTGTACTTTTAACTTGTTTATACAGCTGCTTAAGTGTTAGACATAATTCATATTAGATGCTTGCCACTCTGTATTTTCTATACATTAAACTGTATTCTGTTCTTGGAGCTTTTCTCCCTGGGTCTCCGCTAAAAATGGTCTCAGGCTCAGTCAGACATACCCAGTTAAATGTCAAAGTAAATAAATAAAAATAAATCTCTGCTAAGCATTATTCCATTTTCCGATCTATGTTTTGATATTGTAAACTGCTTCTTGAACTAAATGTTGTAGTGTATTCTTGCATCTGTAGATATGTATATGCAGTTGATATTAACATATCCTTGCGTCTGTAAATATGATATTTTCATTTCTTATGTGATTCTGTTCACCTGGGCAGTGTCCTGCAAATGGTCTACTGAGATCATTGCACTACCCCGGTAAACAATTGAAAGTAAATAAGTAATCCTATTATACACCTCTCTCTCAGTCATTATTAAAGTGGTATGCCCTAACTCATGTATTGCAAAGAGCTAGTTCCCTCCTCATTCAGCTGTACTCACCTTACAATTTGTACAGAGAATCCAGTTTCACTGCGGTTGTTTAAAAATTGCAGAATGGTATGTCTGTCTGTATTAGACAGCTGCATTGTATGAAAATATTTAGAACATGATACAAAAAGCACATTTTCTAAATTGGACCTGCACATGTAAACTGTCCTGTCACTGCCTGTGAATGCTTCCAGCTGTTTTATCCTTTCATCCCTTTGCTTATTGTTTAGTGTGTAAGTCCTGATAATCTACAGCCTTCTGTATCTGCTTACCAAGGTTTCATAATTACACAGCAACTCTGCAAATACTTCACTCTTGTGACAGTAATGATCTTTCTCTTTCTCTTTTTTTTTTAAACAAAAAATTAGTTCCCCAGTCGTTGAAAAAGCTCTTATTATCATTAACTTTTCTCCAGCAGTAGGTCACCTAGCATTTTTCTCAACCTATACTAATATGGGAGTGTCTTGCACCATCTCCATCACTTGTTGGGTCTGACCATAAAGCAATCTCCACTGCAGTAAAACTGAAACCAAAGATCACTTCCATCCAAACCATCCCCATCACTTGTTGAGTCTGACCATAAAGCAATCTCCACTGCAGTAAAACTGAAACCAAAGATCACTTCCATCCAAGACACCTTTAGAAATTTCTTTAAGACAAGCTACCTACCTACTCCTGTGTGATAACAGTGGCAAGCTTCAAGTCCCTACCACATTCATTTAACTCCACTGAATAAGCAGAAATGTACACCACCACACTGTACCAGCATGTAAACAGCTGCATAGATGCAGCTGTACCCCGTGGGAACAAGTGCAGTGCAAACCCTAGAAACAAACCCACATGTTGGAACCATAATGCCAACAAGCTTTATCATGAAAGGAAAAGGATTTTGACCAAAAGTAAGCAGAGTAATTCCCAGAATGTTAGAGCCCTTGTCAGTGAAATGAAGAGATAACTCGAGAGCTTAATAAGATCCACCAAAGCCAAGTCTGAGGCTAAAATAGCTACCCAAGTCAAATACAAGGCATTTTTTTGGTTATGTTCGTAATCTCAAAAGCACAACACAACAATGTGCTGAGCTAATTGTGAACGATATTACCTACATTGAGACTGATAATATAGCTAACCTATTGGCCGATACATTTAGCTCTAACTTTACCCCTCTTTCCCCTCCATCTGCCTCTCAAGATGTACCTGAAACTGACTCACCTCCAGCTATCACACAAGATGAAGTCCTAAAAGTGCTAGCAAAAGCTAAAAATACTGCATTGATCAGTCCTGACAATATCCCTGGATTCATCTTCAATAACATGAAGCACAGTTTAGCCACACCCCTAACAACACTGTTCAATCTCATCCTCCATACAGGTTTTGTACCAAGTGAATGAAGAACAGCTACAGTCATTCCCGTCCATAAGGAAGGACCTTCCACAGACCCAGGCAATTACAGACTCATAAGTCTGACCAGCCAAATATGCAAAGCTATGGAAAGACTTATCATGGAGTTAAGCAATCAGGATTTAGGGAATCTTCAAACACTAGACTCGTCTCAGTTTGGTTTCATCAAGGGCAGGTCACACTTACTTAACCTGGTGGACTTTTTGAAAAGGTCACTGAAGCAATGGATGAAGGCAAAATGGCACACACTGCATACCTCGACCTGGCCAAAGCTTTTGACACAATTCCCCACTCAGGCATAATAGAAACGCTAAAGAAACTGGGAATAATCCCCATGTCATCCACTGGTTTGCCAGCTGGCTCACAGATGGAATACAGATAATCAAAATAGGAGGAGCTACCTCCACAGAGAGATCAATCGCCAGTGGTGTCCCCCAGGGTTCTGTGCTGGCACCTCTCCTGTTTAGCATCTACTTTTCTGAAGTAAAAGCCAGTACCAAAGGGCTCTGGCTGACTAAGTTTGCAGATGACTGCAATTTAGGAGCAATCATTGAATCCCCAAATGACTTGGCCATCCTGCCAAATGTTTTGTCTGAAGTAAATAACCAGTGTCAAAATCATGGTCTAAAACTAAATGCCAAAAACGCATTATTGCATCCTTTGGGAAATCATCTACTCCAGGGAGCAACCATGTCGACAGTACAAGCCTAAGAGTTGACCCACTTGTTCAGGATTCGGGACATTATGTGGACAGTGACCGAACTTTTGACCAACATGCGTCTATCATTGTAAGAAAGTCTGTATTGCAGAGCTTACAAACAAAGGGATTGTGTCTAGGTCTAGGGATGTCACCCCCCCCCCCTTTACACAGCACTCATTTGGCCAATCATTGAATGTAATGTTCCCTTTGGCATGTATTTGTCCAGACACTTCCATCAACTGGAACACTCATGGAAATACCTTACTAAAAGGATACAGTTTAAACAATATATCCTACATGGATCAAATATAAGCCCTGTGACTGTACTCTATATCCAACAGAGTGCTAAGAGGTGACCTGTGTATGGTATACAAGATATCCTCCGACCAATTACTGATGAATGTAGTGCACATCAGCAAGTCAAATCGCATCAGAAATACTCTGGATGTAAACCTCTTCTGCAACATCAACCAAATGGTTTGGAGGGTTAGGTACAAGATACCACTGCTATGGAACAGACTCCCTGTCTATTTTCAAGCGTAATTTAGATCTACGAATGGGAAACAGAAAACATACCCCAGAACTGCCCCCTGTACTACTGATGGACAGAGGCACCTCCTAAATGCTTTATCCCATGCATGGGTCACCTCAAATTATGTGTGTTATAACCCCCATTATTTTCATTAGAGGTAATGTATAATTACCGACCATGGGATATATAAGGCCAGTCTATAACCGAAGAGGATATGTCATTTTGAGCACTTGTTGGTCTTTCGGCTTTTCCCGGTTAGGGGTCGCCACAGCGGAACTCCGTCCACTAATGATTGGCAGTAGATTTTCATGAACAGCAAGGTGCCAGCTCGACGTTCAACCAAGGCATGCCCATTTACGCATGTCTTTCGAACTCCCACCCAGCCGCGGGGAGGACATGCAGACTCCACACAGAAAGCACTCCCCGCACTCCAGCCGAGAATCGAACGGGCAAACCTCTTGCTGTGAGACAACAACGCTACCGCTGCACCACCGCAGATCAGGATATGTTATTTTGAGCACAAAAAGGGAAGTTGGTTAGGTTTAAAATGACCCGCAAGGGCAGGTAGCCTATTACTTGCCTATAAGGCTACAGACTTATAGTTGACAAGACACACTTTGTATCCAGGCCTGTTTCACATCTGTCTAATTATCTTTTCACATACTATGCATCTTTACCTTTTCACCGTCAACATGCATTTAGATGAACAGAAATATTTCATTTGTTAACCGTGCTGTACCCGAGCTTTTCCTCTGCATTGCTGTATGTATCGATGGGATTAAACAAATATCCTAAAGCTACAACTGCCTTACAACTATAATATGTGCGCATATATATTGATGTGTATGAAAGAATTTAGATTCATTTTGTTTAGAAGGTATTTGTTGCCGTTTCTGCTGGGTGAGAGCTTAGTGATAATTTCATAATTTTTATTTGGAGGTACATAAGATGTTACTTACCTGGTTATGTATATTAATTCCTGCCACTAAATTGCAATTTAACAAAAGTAAATGCATCAACATCATCTGTATGTATATTCACCCTGGCAATAATATAACCACACTCGAAGACGGCCTATACTGGCTATCATGTCATTACCCACAAGAGACCCTATTACTTGGAGACTTTAACATAGACTGGGGTACCTGTTCTTCACATTCCCCTTCTACCCACATTAACCTGCATGCATTTACGCAAATCATAACTACCCTTACCAGGCTAGGTAAACCCAACCATAAAGAAGGCATACTCGACTGGATATTTGTAAATAGTAACCCTCAACTGTACACTGCTGGTACCCTCCCTGATGACCTAAGTGACCACCTTCTCACTTACATAGTTAAGCAAAAAGCCATCAATCCTGAACAACTCTTACTCAGAAAAGTCAGAAACAAGAAAGACTTTGACCCTGCCAAATTCCAACAGGAATTTAACTCCTGCAACTGGTCTAGGCTAAAACACCTCCCCTTAGAAGAAGCAGTTGCATATTTCAACAACAGATTTCTTGAAATCCTTGACTTGCATCCACCAGCCCGCTCAAAGTGAACAAAAGCAAAAACTGCACCATGGCTGTCAAAAGAATCCAGACTAAAAATTACTAATAGAAACAAAATGTGGGCTCTATGGCGCTCCACTAAAAACCCACATATCATCTTAAATACAGGCAAGCTAGGAAGGAAACTAAAAAATCCATTTGACAAGATAAGAAAACAATACTACTGTAATTTACAGACGGCAAACCAGAACAACCCTCAATCTTCTTCATACTGGAAAAACGTCTACACCTATCCCCATCGCTACCAGTGATTAAATTACCTGAAGTTTTTTCAGACGGTTTTAACCATTTCTTCACAGAGACAATCCAAACCCTAGCTAGTCAATTACCTCCCCTGCCTCTGATAGTCTCACTCCTATAAACCTATCCTCGTTCAGCTTCCAGCCAGTGTGCGCGTCGCTTATCTGTACCTTGATCAAAAAATGAAAACCCACCACCCTCTCTGCTGACCAACTCCCTGCCGAGTACCTTCAAAAATCAGCGGAGGCCATTGCCTACCCAGTTTCCATACTAATTAATCATACCATAGCAGACGCTATAATTCCCACCATCTGGAAAACATCCTAAGTAATCCCACTACATAAAGGAGGTTCATCTACTGAGTTCTCCAACTATAGACCAATAGCTATACTTTCTACACTAGCTAAGGTTATGGAAAAATGTATACACATACAACTCATGCACCACCTATTTCAAAACGAACTCATGGCTGATGCCCAACACAGCGTCCATCCAAACCACAGCACAACCTCAGCCCTAATAACATTTGCCAATACCATAAATAATTGAAACAATAACCGCATATCCTCAGCCCTCTTCTTGGATCTTTCCAAGGCGTTCGACATGGTGGATCACCATATGTTGATTCACATCCTGCAGTCATTCTGTCTAAATTCTATGGCCATTCAGTGTTTTAAATCCTATCTCAATGGAAGGCAGCAGGCTGTTCTCTGGCAAAACAACTTCTCTAACCTATTACCGAACACCCTTGGAGTACCGCAAGGCTCCATATTAGGTCCCCTACTGTTTTTCGTCTTTATCAACGACTTATATACAGTCATCCCTAATGTCAGCTGTATCCAATATGCTGATGACTCCACCCTGATTTGCTCAGCTGCATCTCCCTTAGACTTGTGGTCAGATACCCAGTCCACTTTTAATACTGTAGAAAACTGGCTCTCCAACTGTCGATTGTTGCTAAATCCCAAAAAAACTAAAATGCTGTTATTCTTACCAACACAAAGGTCAGCTGCTTTTACCTTCACCATAAATGTAAAAAAATGGCACAATAATCACCCCGACCCCCTCCACTACGCTATTGGGAGTCATTATTGATAATAAGCTAAAATCTGACCTTTGTGTCAACCAAACAGTCAAGACCATCAAAAAAAAACTTGGGTCACTGTATAGAATAAAAGCCTTCCTAACCCCTTCAGCTAAGATTGCCATAGCTCTCTCTCACCTGTTTTCAACACTAATATATGCTTCCCCCCCTTCTCTCTAATCTAAGCAAGACTGTACTCAGTAGACCGTCAACCTGTTACAATCACATTGCCAGGTTTGCCACTGGCCTACCCTTTAGAACACACCACTGCATCAACCTTAAACAGCTTGGGTGGCTTGAACTTCCCAGTCTTATCCAAAATAAACTACTGATTATGGCTAACAAAAATCCTTTATAATCCAGATAATACACTGCTCTTAAAAATATTATCATCCCCTATAACAATCCAAGACTACTTTGATCCTCAAATATATTACTTGTTCAGATAACCAAAATTAACAATGTAGCCGGTTATTCAATTTTTGCAAACTCTGCAGGCAGAGCTTGGAACCTACTTCCGGCTGACATTACCTTGCTCTCCTCCCTATGGCAATTTATAACTAAACTCAAACAGCACTTAGCACTAAACTGGTCTTGCCACTGTAACAAGCCTGGCTAACTCTCATCAAGAATGTGAATACAACTAATCTAATTACTGTATAATTTTCCCCTGACAGTTACCAGGGGTAACTCACACTTGTGAAATTGTATATTCCTGTTTGCTTAAGTATTCGTTTAGAACGATGTTTTTATGTGTGATGCTATATTAAGGACTTACATTTTTTTCATATAGAGTATGTGATTCTGTTGCTAACTATTCTTTATAAATACCATATCTCTTACATTCTTTCTATATTATGTGAAATATGCTGCTGTTGTTATTAATGTATCTGTTTATCTTGGAGCTTTTCTCCCCGGGCCACTGCTGAAAATGGACATGAATCCAATCAGACTATCCCGGTCAACAAATGTAAAATAAATAAAATAAACTGTACTACTGTTATGTATATAATGTTATTAATCTTTCAAATGGGCATAAGCAGTCAGATCAAAATCTTTTTTTTTTTTTATCTGTCCGTTGCTGTCACTACATTTATTTACTTTATGGTAAGCAAGTGCATTTCTAGTGTGTATTTGTCAAATGTCTTTTTAGTGAAAGGAATATCTGTGATGAAAGAACATGACATGCAGAAAACAGCATTTTCAAATAAATAACCAAAGAGCTAGAACTTGCACAATATCCAAAAGAGCGTTGGTATAAAACAGAACCAAAATTTGTAACTGTACTTGGAAATGCATCCAGGAAAGAAACAAGACTAAATGAGAGGTGATAAAATTTCAGTTTTAGGGGAAAATCTAAAGGAAATCCACACCCTGTTATTTTTTGTTTTTAAATTATTGCCAAAGGAAAGAGATGTCAGTGAGCTATCAAAAGTATATTTTATATAGCAGTTTCATACTAAGCTCCAATCTAAGAATCTTTTTTTTTTAATTTATTAGAACGTTTTTATGTTTTTAAATGTTTTATGCTGTATTTTACTCACAATAGACAATAGGCAATGGAATTTAAACACCCTACTTTTTGCTCATCTGTTACGAGGGAATTTGCAGTGGACACTACTGACCCCTTTTTAACATCTTGTAGCAGGTATTGTCTTTTCCATTTGTGTGGGATTGATAAGATGAAGTCATTTTTTTGATAGATTGAAAAAAGGGGTGGTGGGAGTGGACGAAATGAAGTGTTAGTGGGATTACTTAGGGTGGAATGTATTTTGATAATTAGCAACTTCAAGTCAGTTTTAAGTAAGAAAATGTGTTCTGAGAATGATCTCACACTCAAGTATGCCTTATTAGTGAAATTTTATACTAAAAAAGTGAAATAAGCAAAGTCTGTTTCCATTTCAGTATGTCTTGTTCAGTAAGAATGGGATTCAATACTTGTTGCTTTGTTTAAAGAGATCCTGTCCCGCTGAGTAGATACGGAGAAATCAAATCTGTGCAATAAATGTTTTCTTGGGTGCACCTTCTTCATATTAAAATTTCAGTTAACCTTTGATGTAAATAGCATCTCATCTACTCCATTGCATTCAAGTCTCAGTTATTTTCTTTTATTATTTAGGAGTCCGGAACTGCTACAGGGCCTTCTCCTGGTGCGAAATTTTCCCACATTCTGCAGAAGGATGCCTTTCTAGTGTTTAGATCACTTTGTAAGTTATCAATGAAGCCTCTTTCAGATGGCCCACCTGATCCAAAGTAAGTTAGTTCTGAAATGTTTATTTATGTATTTTCTGCATTGCAGTGGTTTGGAAATTGGCATTTTGTTTATGAGAGTAACAAAGATTTGAAAATTTGCTGTGTTGCTTTATTAAGGATATTCTTAACCAAAATGTCTTTAAGCTGTTTGTTATTTTAAATGCATTATTTATTACGTAGTATTATTGCACCTGTGTGGACTTTGGAAAAGGCATTCACATTGTAAAATACAAACAGAAGAGGTGAGGAAATAGGGTCTTTGCCAGCTTAGGGTGTAAGGTATGAGCTAGAGGGTAATAGAAAAAGGCAGTTACTTGGAGGACAGGTAGTTGAATGCCTTAAGATGTGATTCGGAGACTGTCACCTTGATAATTTTATGATATTGATAAGGATTTGTAACATATTTTTTGCTATGTGAATACCATTACAATCTTAAGCCATCTGGGCTTTGGGGGGGGGGGGATAGTACGGTGAATATATTAGTGTATGGGATCATAGAGGTGTGATTCTTTGGACTGACTGCAGAATTATGTATGTATGAAATGTAGATTAATGTGATAGGATAGCTTTGGTTGTGCAGATGCAGAGTTGAGAGTTCTGTAGGATACTGTAGTAACAAAGGGAACTCTACAATGCTTTGATCATGGCGCAAGTGTTCAGAATGCTTCTCTTAGAAGTGACAGTGCACTTTTGCTCAGATTCTTCTGTCTGCCTGTCAGGTCTTAAGAAATGCATATAGTTTAATTGGTGTGTAGTTGTATCAAGTGTTTATGTCACTAATTAAATGTAATTTTTATATTGATTAATGCATATGTGCTACCTGCACTTTGTCAAGGGAGGGGGTATTGATTTTTGTCACTCATGCCTTTTCATGGATTTGCCAGTGATACTCTGAAGTTAATTTTTGGACTAACGTAAAAGCAAAAATTTCTCTTACATTAGCTCGCTTTTAGTTGAGCCACAAAACACAGGAGAGATTCAGTACTGCTTGCATGGTGTGGCACAAGGCAGTTAACAGATTTTGTACATCATTAAACTTGGCATGTCATGGTTTGTAAACACAAACATTGATTGTCATTATAATTAGGATCAGGCAGATGTCAGCTTAAAAATGGCAAGTACAGATCTTAATAATTAAAAAGGAAAACTTCCCATATCACTAAAGTCTGCCTCAAGACAGTGTTTAGCAGATTCTGTTGAAAGTTCTGTTTAGCCATACTGTGATGGAGAGAGGTGTTTCTGGAGTCCCATCTGCTAAAGTCATGATGCATAACGGCATCATCTGTACCTAATGTGCAGCTACTAGGGGGTGAGTAAGACTCTAGAAGAGAGCAGGAGGGGGTAATACCTTAAACATTCTTCTTCTGACAGAGACTAGTATCAAAAGAGTGAAGGAAGGAGGGTAGAACTTTAAAAACTGAAGGAAAGCACCAATGTAAGCTGTTGTCTGAGAAACTGAGGACCTTATCGTCTTTCTACTGCCATCAGCAGCAGCAGCTTGAAAACATGCAAAAGTTCAGACTGATGATGGTGTAGACTTCTGCTTTCACTTGTGACCAAGTCCAGAATGCATGTGAAATTCATATAGATTAATTCAATTCAATGGCTCAGGTTACATCATTTTCATGAGAGCTGGTTCCAGCGTCTGATCTGGCAACTCTCAATCTGCTACTGCCCATCTGCACCCTGTATCGGTATCTGTATTGTTGACATTATTTATTGATTGACTGGCATTTGTTTACCAGGAAAGTCTGACTAAACAGTGCCTTTTTTCAGTGGGGGGCCCGGGAAGAAAAGCTCCTTTATACAGGCATCATTTATAGTCAGTTTCATTTATAAGCAACAGTTCCATTATTCATACATCCTTGACATCAGTTACTTTGTTTCAAACTGTTTTGATTAAAAATAATTATATGGGTTATATATTAATATTTTTAAAATACAAGGCTGTATATGCAGTGCAATGCTATCAGTATGCAGAGATTGATCAGGTTTACATTAGAATATTTAATACTATAAATATTTGTTCAAAATCTAGAACATAGGAAGATAAGATGAAGAGTTAGAGCAGCCCAAAGAAAGGAAAGGAAAGAGGGGAGGAAGCACAGGGAAGATAAAGGAGATGAGTTCAACTCCTTTATTAACTCCATAGCAGAACTCACCAAGACCTTCCCAAACAACAACTCCTCCCCCCTCCTCAAACCCTCTCCTCCACCATCCATTCCTTTCTCATCTCCCATCTTTCACCTCAAACCCATTTACACCTCATATATAGCTAAACTCCTGTCTAAGCTTAAGCCAGGCTCCAATGCCCCTGACAACATCCCCTCACTCTTTCTAAAACTCGCAGCAGATGGCATCGCCATTCCCATTAGCATTCTCTTTAACAGATCCATACAGGAATCTTATGTTCCTAAACTGTGGCGTGCAGCCTTCATCCTACCCCTCCACAAAGGAGGCAAAAATAATAGTATCTCCAACTTCCGGCCCATAGCCTTCTCACCTATTTCAAAAATACTTGAGAAATACATCCACCTCCAACTCATGCCATTCCTTACAAATAACCAACTCCTCATCCCGACTCAACACTGATTTCGTCCGGGCCATAGCACAATAACTGCTCTCCTCTCTTTCCTAGACATAGTAAGCCATGCCCGTGACTCTGGAGAACTTGTATCCACAGTCCTCCTTAACCTCTCCAAGGCTTTTGATACTGTCTCCCATTCCCATCTCCTAAACCACCTTTCTAATCTTAATATATCACACAACACCCTTGCCTGGTTCAGCAGCTACCTCTCTGACCGATCTCAGGGCGTAAAATGGAAAACTGGCACCTCAGCCTTCCTCCCAACCCCAACCGGTGTCCCCAAGGATCTCTACTCGGCCCAATGCTATTTAATATCTTTATTAATGACTTCCACACAGCTGTTCCTAACACCAAGATAGTCCAATATGCAGACGACTCAACTCTAGTCGGCTCTACTTCTAACCTCCAAGTATTCCAAACAAAAACACAAACTGCTTTTTCCACCACTGAGAACTGGATGCTTCATAATCCCCTCTCTCTAAATGCCAACAAATATAAAATTCTACTATTCTCTCCCTCTAAATCTCACCCTCTTGACAAAACCTCCTTCAACATTATCAGCCATGCCAACTCCACTATTAAAGTTGTTCCTTTTGCTAAACTTCTTGGGATCACTATTGATGAACATTTCAAATTTGACACCCATATTAAGCTAAACATTAAGAAAACACATCAGAAACTTGGCATGCTGTACAGGAACTCCCATTTTCTATCCCCTTCCACAAGACAGACCCTCGCCACTACCTACTTACTACCATCTCTGATGTATGGTGCCCCTCTACTAATCAACCTATCTTCCTCTATCTCCTCTAAACTAGAATCCTGTTACAACAAAATTTCAAAGTTTGCCACCAAGTCCAAGTACTCTACCCACCACTGCATACCTCTCCACCTACTGCAATGGCTAGAACTTCCCAACTACCTGGACTACCTCCAAATCACTACAGCCCACATACTCATTTTTAAACCCACTAAGTGCCCTGCACTAACTAATATCTTACCACTATATACCCCTCACAGAACTGTAAGATCTGCTCACCAAAATCTCATTTCTCTATACAAACCAAACCGTCCCTCAGGTCAGCTTCTCCTATCCTTTTTCTTAGGCCAAAAAATGGAACTCTCTTCCTCCCTCTCTAAGAATTTCTCAAAACTTTGATCACTTCAAAACCCAGCTCCATTCCTACCTCTCCAATAACAGGAAATGCACTTGCACTGTACCTACCTAATCATGCCTAATACATGAATACATACTTATACATAAACTGCATTCCACCTTACCCAATAGGAGTTCAATCATATTTACTGTTTTCTTACAAATGTTTCTTTCATAGCATTCTCAGAAGATTTAAAACCTCAGTATAATGGTGACTCTGTATTATCAACCTCTAATTGTATTTACATGTAAATATGCACTGTATACCATACTATGTTGATATTCTACTGTGCTTATGTTTTACTACATAATTTTTACTAATTGTTTAATTGTTACTATGTCTGCTATGTTTTGTGGAGCTTTTCTCCCCGGGCCTCCACTGAAAACAGGCTCTTTGAGCCCAGTGGACCTCCCCGGTCATCAAACTGAAAATAAAATAAAATAAATAAAGAGGGAATAATTGTAGTAGTAATAATACATTACATTTTGTGCAGCTGGGAGCTATGGCACAAATTTGTTTAGCTATATTTGTACCAGTTTAACCAGGGGAGGTACAGGTGCAGAGCAATTTATCTATCAGGTGACAATTTCATTAGCATTTAAAGTCTTTTAGGTTGCAGGCTGTTCCTAAGTTGAGTGGAATGGTATTCCAGCTATTAGCAGTGCAGCATTGTCTTTAGTTTAGTTATGAAGAGTAATGATTTGTCGGGTCTATATTAGATAATTGAACTTTCAAAAGTTTGACTGTCATATGGTCAACACCATATGATCGAACTTTTAAAAGTTCGAAAATCTAATAAAAAAACATAAACTACACAAATAACCTACCTGAATGTTTTAAGCAGGGGGGCAAGCCCTCCTGTGCCCCCTACACCCCCCCGCTCTTTAAATATACAAACTCCGACATCTTCCCATTCCGCACTGTACAGAGATCTCCGTTAAAACGTTCACACTTTCAAAAATTTGATCATATGTTGTCGACCATATGACAGTCGAACTTTTGAAAGTTCGATCATCCAATATAGACCCTGATTTGTCAGTGGTATGTAGAGGTCTCTTTGTAGTGTAAGGTTGAATGATGGAGTGAGGAGATAGAAATTTTTTCAGGGTTGTGCAGTAGTTTAAAGGTTGTTAATTATTTGTGAGTACAATACAGAATTATTTAGTTTGAGACAGTTTAGTGGTTTTAGAGAAAGGCAGTGCTGTTATCTATATTGTTTGGTTGCAAGTTTGGCCACTTGATTGTTTTACTTTGGCTGATAGAGAGGAGTTGAGCTTGGTTAGTATAGGAGAGGCATATAATACGGTGGGGAGTGGAAAGGAAGTGTCTATGTTTTGTATAGCAGACTCATTGAGGTAAAGTTTTACTCTGTATAGGTAAACTTGCTTTTTGTGTGTTTTATTTAAGGATTGCTGAAGGTAGAGATCAAATTTCAGATGGTAGTCTATAATTACACCTAGTAGTTTGCGGGATACCAGTTGTAAACTGCTCTTTTTGGATGACAGTATATTAAAAGTATTTTTTGGAGGAGAGAGTTGAGAGTGAACAGTAGTAGATTTTTTTTTTATTCAGGAGGAGTTTTGAGTTGTTGAGCCAAGTTTCTATGGAGAAGAAGGATTTTTGGGTGAGCTTTTGGAGCATGGGTAGTGTCCAAGCAGCACATATTATTACAGTCTAGGTGTTGATGTATTGTACTATGGTGGCCTCTTTGGCTAATGTATTTAGGTTGTTGATAAATAAGTTAAATAGTAATGATCCTAGGATGGAGCCTTGTGGAGCTGTGGCAGATATAGAATGGAAAGAGGAAAATTGCTCTTGCCATTTCACTATGTGGGACCTATTAATGGGGTAACTAAAAACATTAAAGTAAGGAGGGTGATAGCCCATAGGAAGATAGTCTAGTTAGGAGAATTTGATGACTGACCATGTCAAATGCCTTGGATAGATCCAGGAATAGGGCTGAAGTTAAAAATCCTGAATTTCTATTGTGAGTTATTATATCTGAACTTTAGAAGGGAAGTGGTTGTGCTGTGATTGGGTCTGAAACCATGCTGTGAGGGAGAAAGACAAGTAATCTGAATAAAGTAAGTTGAGAATGTATGCATCTTTCCAAGATTCTGGATAAGGGTGAGATAGTGCTGACTGGTCTGTAGTTTGTGAGCTCAGTGGCTGATCTGCCTTTATAAAGATGTATTATAAAGGATTTTTTTCCATAGGGTGGAGCCATATTTTTCTTGGATAGAGCTGTTTATTAGAATTGAGACAGGATTGCAAGGCTGTCTGAGTGAGTTTGAGATATTCAACTGGAAGTTAGTCAGGGGTAGTGATTGTTGTCTTAATGGAGTGTAGGTATTTTTTTTTTAATCTTAGATGTTGGCACTGGATTGAGTGTGAAGGTCTGTTGAGGTGGAATGGCTGAAATTTGTAGTAGTTTTGTTTTGTTGGAGGGAAGTTAATATATTTGTAAAATGGGATTTAAACTGTGAAGCAATACTTTGGGAGTTATTGGTTTGGGATCTGCTAGTTTGGGTTGATTTCCCAGGATTGAGCAATGTATTTATACATTTCAAGAACTTTTTTTTGGATTGTTTGATGATTTATTTGTGTTGCTATGATGAGCTTTTTTGTCCTGTTTTATATGAGGACTTTTGGATTTTAAATGTGGTCAAGGATGACCGTATGTTAGATCTTGTAGCATCTCCACCCCTTACGGCCAAACTGTTTTCACAGACCTCTTGGAATGCATCCCTGCAGAGCTGGTTTATCCTTTAGACATGGTCAAAGCGTTCTGTGTAAACTTTTTTTGTTCTGAAGGGGAATGGAAATGTTAATCCCACCCTGGACATCAGCCGCTCCAGTAAGCACATCCTTCATATAAATTTGGGGAAGTGCTTTTACTGCTGCAGGGCACCTGGGTGGTGGTGTTGGATGCTTGTTAGCATGCCAGTGTCTAGGTTTTGCACCGCAAAGATGTTCATCACATTGATAACTTCTGCAGTAGCTTTAGCTAGATGGGCTATATCATGCAAAGGATATAACAGCTGAGCTAGCCAGCCAGGACTTCAGGGCACCTTCCATACACTGAGACTGTCAGTCAGCTTGAGCTGAGCCAACTAAAAAGACAGTTTTGTATATCAAGCCCTTCAGAGATTTCCTGCCGCCAAAGAGTATGCTCTTTTGAGGCTCTACAGTTGGCTTGTAGTATTCCTTTGCTGGGCAGACAAGTTCCCTTTGGGAAAAAAAAATTCCATTGTAAAATATTCTTTGTTTAGTAACCCATTCCTCTTCAAGAAAGTTTTTTTTTTTCAAGTTAGGAGTCTTTTAAATGAGAGCACTGTTTTTTTCCTGTCAGTTTAAAAGTTGTTTAACGTAATTGAGAAATACTTTTTCTGTGGAGAAATTGTATTTATTTTACTTTTTAGGACTGACAGATTGCTTTTTACTGTGTTTTATGAGAAAAAGTGACTTTTACATTCTTTTAATTTTACCAGATTTTCTTGCTTGTTTTCCCTGGGGGAAAAACACCATTTTTGGCTTGACCATGGAGGCAACTGTGTTGGTTCCATGTTGGTCCTTCTTCCAGCCACATAAAGAAAAAGTTAAACAAACAGCCTTTACCACCACAGCAGGCTAACAATTTGCTTATCAGTTTGCTTCAACAGCAAATGGGGGACTCTACTATGGCCATTAGTTAAACCTCAGAACACTCATCTTTTACCTCGGATCCCTCTGGTGTAGCAACTACAGCCGTTATGGATCAGGGGTTAGCCACATCCTCTGATGCTGTTGGGCTCCCCTCAGTGGGAAAGAGAGAGGCACTCTTGTTGGTCCTAGGAGAGAGGAAACAGGGAAAGGCTTCCCTGTTTTGTCAGAATATTGTGCCCATCTCTGGGGAAGCTGCTGTTGCCATTAATAAAACTGCTAGCCCCATTTTTCCTGTCAAAAAGAAGTAGAAAACTAATCATGTATCTGCGCCTCCTTCTCAGATTTCCTTAGACCGGAGTAGTTTACTGGGTCTGGCTCAGGGTGTAATTCAGGCTGTTTATCCTTATTTTAAAGTAGTTTCTGGTAAAAGAAAGTGGGATGCCTCTTTTGCTAAAGAGATTCAAGACTATGAATCTGAACAGGAAGATGACGGGACAGATAGGGGGTTTTCACCTCAGATTTCTGATTCATACTTGTTGAAGAGCTCAGTTTCTGATTCTGCCTGTGAGAGATGTTCTTCGTGTTTCACTGTTGCAGTCATTACATTTGGGTTATCTGCTTGCAGTAGCCCTCAGTCAGCCTGATTAACAAAGTTTTGGGGCCTGCATTGGTTGCTGTCCCTTCTTCCATGACATCAGGGGTATAAAACATGCAGCCGTTGACATTACATCAGTCTTTCTTGCCGTGCGGTGCCCAAAGCAGAAGCAGTTCGCAAGTGCCAGTTGGCCAACTCCTGAAATTTTCATTTTCGAGTTTCAGAACCGAAGTCTTCAACTAAAGCTAAGTACCCCGTTGGGGAAAATTTTTCTTGCTCCTTACTGATGTCAGTAAAAGTTAATAATTGCATTACTTGTGGAAAGCAAATACCTCACAAAGATTTCATTCTTACAGTATTCCTTGCCTAGGTCCTGACCACGACGTACCTTGTTGTCGGTTATTTAATCAGCACACTATCTGTCGTCGGTATATTTTCGCCTCTAAATATTTTGGTTCTCGGTTCAGTTATCCAGAAATGCCATCGGTTAGCCATCCGACTACCAGTATTCTGAAAAAAACGCAAAGATTAAGACAGAGACAGGCCGCCTAGGTCCAAAGCTGCTGACGATGCTTCTCCTAAGCCAATCACCAGTTTGCTGGTACTCAGTGAGGTGCTTTCACAGCCCCTGATACCCACTACTTCTGACTCGCAGGTCTCTACTGAGACCCATTCGGAGTCCAGTATGCTGCGAGATTCTTCAACTGTAGAACCTGCGGATGTCTCTACCTTGGATGTGTCCGGAGCCACTGTGCAGGCACCGGCTTCTGAGGGTGTATTCAGGCTTATAAACTTGCATATTAAACTGATGCCTCCTTCTTCATTTTGGGCCTAAACCTCGAACCATGCCTAAGAAACCCACGTCCAGGCTGCATGCTCAGGCCTCTATGCCTAAAAAATAAATGATAGGAATGGCTGAACATCTTATAACTCTAATCAGGGGAAGCCAACCACCCCCTTCTAAGAGACCTAGGATTGAAGTTGTTTATGAATCTTCTGAACAGGATTCTGATTTTTCTTACACTTCTGATGATCTGGATTTACCCTTATCTACTTATGAGGATTCTGATGCAGAGGACTCTATTCCCCCTGCTTCCCCTCCAGAGGATTTTTCTTTTGGTGAAACCTTACATACTCTAAGGGAGCATTTCCACTGGGAAAGCCAGGATTTTTCTGATTCAGAAAAGAGGCTTAGGGATTTCTTACTCCTACCTCAGCATAGGCTTTTAGCTATATCTCCTGTATTAGACATTGTTGATGATGCCTTTTCGGAATCTAGTGTGTCCCCTGATTCTTTGCCTCCTGCTCCCAGAAAACCTGACAGATATTACAGGGTTCCTGATTCACACAAGTTCCTTTTTAAAAATCCTGTTGCGGATCCAGAGACTGTTTCACAGGGACCCAAGGGCATTAAGGCTTCTACTGCTAAAAATCCTACCCCTTCTGATAGAGACTCCAGGCCGCTGGATAGATGGGGTAAGAAGGTGTACACATGTGCAACCTTGGCCATTAGGGCTTTAAGCTGCCAGTTTCATATGTTAAAGTATCAACAGCATGTTATTGCATTGCTTAAACAGAAAATTATGTTGATTCCTGACTGTGCTGAAAACAAAGAATTACAGGATTTGATGCATTATGCTGAACAGGTTGGAAAACACACTTTGCAATGTAGATTTGATTCATTAGAGGTCTCTTGCAGGGCTGCTGTTACTGGGTCTGTGCTCAGAAGGCATGCTTGGCTTAAAGAGCAATCTTTGCCTGATCATGTTTAAGCTAAACTGTTGGATGCTCCTTTAAATCAGGACTGCCTGTTTGGCAACAAAGCTGAGGAAGTTCTTAAAAAGATGGAAGATAAAGCTAAATCTAAGCAAACTGTTAAAGATTTCTTACAAGTTCAGCCTCCAAGATTTAGTAGGCATTGGCCCTGTAAGAATTGGTCCTTTCCAGCCCCTTCCAGGCCTTCTCAATCCAAACCCAGACACAGCAGAAACCCCAGGTTTCAGTCCCAGGGGGCACACAGGACTAAGCAGTGGGGTGTTTCCGCACCCAAATCTGAGAGTAGTAAGACTCCCCCCTATGGAAAACTGTCTCAATGACTTGCTTTTAAAACTTCCAAGTACTTCCCAACTGAATGCTCCTTTAGGCGGAAAGATTGGTCTGCAGGCAAAAAACTGGTAACTCATTACCCAGGACAAATGGGTTTTAAATATAGTGTCCCAAGGATACAGATTTCACTTTCACACATTATCAACACCAAGCGGGTGGCTAGATCTACCCCCAAATCAGTGGGTAGAGGCCCAAAATCAAGTGCTCTCCCTGTTAAGCATGGGGGCTATTCAGTTGGTACCAGAAAAGGGACAAGGTTTCTAGTCGAGACTTTTCCTGGTACCCAGAAAAGACAATTCTTGGCATCCTATCCTGGACCTTTTTACTCTAAACACCTTTCTGGTGATTCCAAAATTCAAGATGCTGACTCTTCACCAGCTGGTTCCTGTGCTAGGCAAAGATGCCTGGTTGGCAACACTAGAATTAAAAGAAGCATACCTGCACATCCCTATCAGGGAGTCTTGCAGAAGATACCTACGCTTCAAAGCGGGCTACATGCACTATCAGTTCTCTGCACTGCCCTTTGGCTTATCTACTGCACCCAGGGTATTCACAAAGTGCCTAGCTCCAGTCATTGCATTTTGCAGGCAAAGAAATATTCAAATGTACCCATACCTGGACGATTGTCTAATTCAGGCAGAAAGCCAGGACATACTTTTGAATCACCTGGCTTTTGTTCAGAGGGTGCTGACTTGTCTGGGGTACACCATCAATGAAAAGAAATCACACCTGGTACCCTGTCAACAAATTATATTCCTGGGAGCAAGCTTGAATACAACTTCCCAGGTGGCCTTCCTCACGCCAGAGAAACATTTGACATTTGACAACTTACTTCAAACAAGTAGCCGCAAAAACTCAGCTGTCTGCAAGCAAATATTGCAAGCCTTGGGGTTCATGGCCTCCTGCATTTTTCTAATTCCATATGCAAGGCTGCATATGAGGAAACTACAATGGTATCTCAAAAGCCTATGGTGCCAACATTCTCAGGATCTAGAAGCAATGGTTCCTATCATACCTTGCCTATGCCTAGAGTTCCTCTGGTGGGCAGAGGCCTGCCACCAAAACAAGGGACTACCATTCATACTACCCACAGCTACTCACACCTTAACAACAGATGCATCAGACTATGCATGGGGGGGGGGTCACCTGGCAGGGAAGTGCATTCAGGGCAAATGGAAACCAAGTCAAATGCACCTACACATAAATCAAAAAGAAATGTTAGCTGTACAGAATGCTCTCACAGCCTTCAAGAACCACATTCTTCCAGGACAATTAATGGTAAAGACGGACAACACCATTGTCATGTGGTACATAAACAAGCAGGGGGGTACACATTCTTACCCCCTTTGCAGACTTGCCATGGCATTGTGGAACACAGCCTTGAGCTACCAAGTGAATCTACAAGCTCAGTTCCTGCCAGGAAAGCTAAATACACTGGCAGATGGACTAAGCAGAAACCTCATGGACCCACACGAGTGGAAACTGGAACCAAGGATTTTCAACATGTTGACAAGCAAATAGGGGAGCCCAGATATAGCCCTGTTTGCCTCCCCCCAGAACCATCAGTTGGACAAATTGTGCACAAGGATTCCCCACAAGCTAACTTGGAAAGTGGATGCTCTTTCCTTCAGCTGGAAAAAACTATCAGTTTATGCCTTTCCTCGCGTTCGCGGTTTTGATTTTTCGGTCTTTTAATATAGACCCGCTAGAAGGCATGGAAGACAGATGTCTTTTCTTTTCCTTGGTCAGGAATGTTCCCATATGCTTTTCCACCCTTTTCACTGATGTCCAGGGTACTGCTGATGATTCAGAAGGAATCTCCCAAGATCATTGTAGTGACTCACTTATAGCCCTGTCAGCTAAAGTTCTGATTTGTTTTGGACATGGCCAATTACTTAAAGCTTCTTCACATAATAGATCTACTCACTTAAGAAGAGGAGTTTTTATTATACCGCTAACCCTAACCAACTTCAGCTGCGTACATGGATGATAGGGTCTTAATTCCCTTTAGGTACCTGTTTACTGAGTATGTGCAGCAGGTACTAATGAAGACAAGAAAGACTGCTACTACAAAATCATGTTTTAGTAAATGAAATGGTTTTCTAGTTGGGGAAAACATTACTAGCACCAATTCAGGGCTAGTTGTTCTCTGGTTTTACAATATTTGTACGAGTTACTATCCTATGGCCTTTCTTACTCCTCCCTGAAAGTTCATTTATTGGCCATTTCAGCATGTCTGCCCATGGATCTTCCTCTTTCATTGCATTCTCATGTCAAAATGTTTTTGAAAGGGGTTTTTCATAAGAGGACTCCAAGAAAAACAATTGTACCTCCTTGGAAACTTAATTTTGTGTTAGAGAAGTCATTTGAAACAGCTACCCTAGCTCACTTTGATGTTCTTTACATGGAAAATGATATTACTGATTGCTGTGACCTCTACAAGAAGAGTATCTGAGTTGCAAGCTCTTATGGTGAGTTAACCCAATCTCATTTTTCACAGAGACAGGGTTTCTCTGAGAACCAATCCTTTTATGTGTAAGGTGGTATCCCAGTGTATTTTAAGATAAACTATCCATCTCCCCATTCTCTTTCCTGAAGCCAAAATGAGTGAGAAAGGATACTCCATATCTTGGATGCCCACATGCAACAAAAGTGCTATCTTGACAGAACTAAATCTTTCAGGTCTTCATATCAGTTGTTCATTTCTTTTGAAGGGAAGGGACAACCTATGTCTAAACAGACTATTTCCAAATGGTAGTCTAAGGCTATTACATTTTGATGTATTCATCACAACTATTCCAGGCAGGGTGAAAGCCCACTTTACCAGGACCTTGGAATCATCTATGGCTTTTTGTAAAGGGTTGAATTTTAGAAGTATTCTAGAAGCTGCAATTTAGGCCCCTGTACATACTTTTACAACACAATATAAGCTTGATTCATTCTGTAGGTTTAGATCAGGCTTTCCGTTTTCTCCTTCCACCTCCCAAATGCAGTAAGCTATGGTAATCTATTTATATAGCTAGGGTGCTGCAGCAGTGATCAGTATGATGAAAATAGTACAGTAGTATAAGTAAATTTACCATAATAGCATATTTTCAGTTGATCTCTTCTGCAGTACCTGCTGCATCCTTCTTTCCCCTTGTTTTTTAGTGTATTGTTTATGCTAGTGTGTGGATGTTTATTTTTTGTTTTTCCTAGCATTGCACTTCAGGGTTCAGCCTCTCTCCCTCTCTCTTGGCATGAAAGCTCTAAAGGGCTTGATGCTCAAACTTGTCTGTTTAGTCAGCTCAGCTTGATCATGACTGACCATATGGGTGCGTGGAATGTGCCTGAAGCTTTGGAAGCTGGCCAACTGTTATATCCTGTGCAGGTTATAACTTGTATAGCTAAGGCTACTTCAGCAGTGATCATTCAAACATCTGCTGTTGTGGTAATTTTACTTACACAACTTTACTTCTTTACTGCAGGTGGGCATCCCTTTCAATAAAGCTCTGCTGTTTTGTAGCTCATGTGTACCTGGATTGTTTGTCAAGATGATAGACATTGTGGTGGAAACTTTGCAAGTGAAAGACCTCAGTGGTTTAGACAACTCCATGGTGAAGGGAGATGAAGCACTTACTGTTTCATGGGTGATCCAAATTTGAATAGTGGCTTTGGAACATGTAGGAGCTGGAGAGGGAAGATGGTCGTGAGCGGCTGTTGCTAGTTTACCAGTTCTTGAGGAGGTAGCTGTGAGTTGCTACATAATTTACATTTAGTGGGAGCACTAGATATTCACCCCAGAGAGGAAAGGCCACCTTGCAGGTCCAGTGGGCTCACTCACTCCCTACCACCTTGCAGAGCCGATGAGCTGATGGGGTTTCTCTGGCAGGAACAAATGCTCACCTATAAATTCTTGGCTTCCACTACAGACGATTGAGTCGGCTGATTGGGTGCATGTAGAGGAGCCATCAAGCACAGTCCTGTGGGGAGAGAGGTACAAAGTAAATAACCTCTGTTTCCTTCCTTCTGGATAGTTGGCTGTTGATGGCTATCTCAGTAGACTGTCTAGTAATATCCCCAACTTGAAGGTTTTCTTTGTAACAGAACTTCAGGGGATATCTATAAGCTGGAGTTGTCCATTCTGAGCCATCAGTTAAAGAATTTCTTTACTTGGCGGACAGGAAGCTTATGCTCATAGAAGTGCCCCAAGTGTCATAGATTTGACATTTTCGGTGAGAAAACTGCAGAATTATTGGAGTGGACCATCCTACACCCTCAAATGTTTTGAAAGCCGCAATCACCGTTCCATCATCACACCTGAGCATGCAGGTGGTGACATTTACAGTAGCATGCCAATGACAATAAAATCTTCATGCCCTTAAAAGCCCACTTTTGATGTCAAAACATTGTCGTCATGCTGCAGAGGGGTAACTGATACCTACCATTCAGACTTTTTATCTTCCCTTTCTGCAACATAATCTGTCATATGTCTTGATGATGGATGATTTGCTAGTGGGTTGAGTCCACCTTAACTACTTTGTAATTCAGAGATGGTGGACCCCTGACATACCAAGAAAGGGGGAGTTACATAAACTACACAGAGCTGTGGACAGTGTTCCTTGTCCTGAAGGTTCTGGCTAAGACCACAACCAATCCTACTACAGTCAGACAACCTAGCTGTGGTGTGGTATGTAAGCAAACAGGATGGCATACAGTTGTATCTCCTTTGCAGAGAGGTACTTCACTTGTTAGAGAAGGCTCTAAATGAGTATCACCTTAAGAGCTATTCACATCCCAGAAAGTAAATTTATTAACAATGTCCGTGAACTCTAGCTCCAGTCCTTTCCTGGCACTGAGGTCTTGGGAATGTCTGCTTAATGACTTCTTAGAATGTGATGCATTGGAAATTGGATTTGTTTATCACTTTGGAGAACACAATCCTTTCCCTGTTCTGTTAGTGCAATAGGGCATGGAGGTGAGAAGTAGATGCACCATATTTCCCATGGCAGATAAGACTCCTTTCCATCTTTCCATATGTCTTCTGCCAAAGTTTGGAGTGGAAAGACCAAGAATCATCCTTACTACCCCATGATGACTAAAAATATGTGGTTGAAAGCTCTGGGGTTTTTGATATTATACAAACCTATACCAGTACAATCCAAAGAGGACATCTCCATTCTCAGATTTTTCTTGGTATGCTTTGCTGCTAATTGATGATTTTAGGTGATTGAAGCCACTAGGAAGACTGCCACTCTTTAGACTTATTCTGCTTAACAGACGCATTTACCCATCTGGGGGAAGATATCCCTTGTTGCTCATTAATTCATCTTGCAAATGATCCTGACTTTAGTCAGACACCTGTATGGCTGGATTCTTTGTTATGTGTTTATGTAGTTAACAGCCTTGTGTTTGGTGGAACTGTGACTCAACACCACCTGTTTAAGCAGTTTCTTATAGATGACCTTCCATATCACTGTTGCATTATTCTTTACACAAGGGATCTCCTACCAAGGATAGCCCAATACCCAGCCAGTATACCAAAGCTTTTAGCGTTTACAGGTGTTATACATCACGTGTATGCTCCCTGTGCAAGATGTAGGGCACACACCTTAGAACTTCCTTGCCAGTAGTCCAAACGCCATCATTGAATGTTGGTCTGAATGCTCTTCTGTGCTGGTTACTGAACTTTTTTCAGATAAGTGCCCCTTTGGGATTCTTCATCTTCTCTTTTATTTTAGTGTTGTTGGTTTATATGTCAACCAGAAAAAGAAGATGACTGTGTGGGAAGCAGATTCCCCATAAAGTTAATCGCTAACAGTGTCTCTTTTGTTTGGGTGTTTCTCATGACCATATGCAGGGCTCCATTTGCCAAGCATTTGTACCTAAGACCCTATGTAGTCATCTCTCCTCCTTATCTATTTACATGAAAACCCTTGTCTAAAGTTGTTGGAGCAAGGTGGTATGGCAGAGTCTTCCTGTCCCGAGGATCAAGAAAAAGGCTAAAAACTCAGGTCTGATTTGGCTGCTGTCCAGGCTCCCATATCTGTCGCTCTCCAGGCTAGTGAAAGCCTAGAGGATCATCCACTTGTTGCTTTGAATTCCTCTGCTGCGACACCATCAGAGGCTGCCATGGATCTGACTTCTTGCACATCCTTGGAGGCTTTTTGAATCCTCTGAGACTTTGAGGGGAAACCTTGGCTGATTATATCTGAGGGACCGAAAGGAATTCCACAGGTTCTAGTTTGTGAGAAGATTCCTATTATGCTGGTTGAGTGTTGGCAAGGGTCTGACCCTCCTAGGGTTTTTCAAGTGGACATCCCACAAAAGAAGAAGCAAAAAAAAACAAGCATAATTGCTGTGCTATTAAAGATCCTCTATGTGAATGGCAGGATTTTACTCATAGGTTCATAGGTGTGTACTAAGCTAATGGCCCTGGAGCCTTTACGAGCCTAGCCCATAGAAGTGCCCTGGCATCATGCTGCCCGATGTTAGTTCCCAGTGCCTCTATCAAGTAGAGCCACTGAAGTGATCCCTGGGGTGAACTTTCTATTTCCCATCCACTCATTAAGATTTCTCTTGAAGAGGGCCAGTGAGGTGCTCTGCTTGACATGTATGGGAAGTCTGTCCCAGAGCATGGGCAGGCTTTTGGTTATGAACCTGTCCCTCCAGCATTTTCTGTTGATTGTGGTAATGAGGTTGAGGTCTCTGGAGTGTGTGGTGCGGAGGGATTAGGATTTCTTTAGGTGTAGCATTTCTGTCAGAGCTGGGTCAAACATGGCTTTGTAAGTCAACCAGAGAATAGGTGGAGTTTTTTTAGTCTATCCGTGTAGGACATGTGTTTAAGGCCTAGGATCCTCTTCATGAGGTACTTGTGAGACCTTTCCCAGCTGTTGCATGTGTCTAGTGAGCTACATACCAAATGAGGTATTATACTCGATGACTGGTCTAATGAGGGAAGAGTAGAGAGAGATGATGACCTCTTTCTTCCTGGATGCAGAACCCTTGGTAATGAGATGTCCACATAGAAGGACCTTCTGACCACAGTGGCAACGTGGTGGTCGGAGAGGTTGCTGTCAGCCTGTGTCCCCAGATCTCTTATAACGCCTTCAGTGTTCAGTGGGCTCCCATCGATATGGTAATTAGTGGGAACTGAGTTTTTCCCAAAGGGGAAGACGACGCATTTTTTGGCAGTAAGCTTAAGCCCATGGTTTTGACACCAGTCATTAGTCTCAGCGAGGCCTTTCTGTAGGCTGTCTACATCACTTGGGGAGTTAATAATGGTTCCCAGCTTGCAGTCGTCTGCGAACTTGGTCAGCCAGAGTCCCTTTGTGTTGGCCTGGACTTCTGAGAAGTAGATGCCAAACAGGAGAGGACCCAGGACTGATCCTTGTGGGACTCCACTCGTGACTGGTCAGCAGTCTGATTTGGAGTCCGCTGCTTTCACACTGTGTGTTCTATCTGTGAGCCAATTTCCAACCCACCTAGTGATATAGGGGTTGATGCCCAATTTGGTGAGTTTATCAATAATTCCTGAGTGGGGAATGGTATCAAAGGCCTTGACCAGATTGAGGTAGGCTGTATAAACTGCCTGGCCCTCATCCACAGTTCTGGTGACTGACTCAAAGAAGTCAATCAAGTTGAGTAGGCATGATCTACCTTTCACAAAACCAAATTGCGTGGGATCTAGAGTTTGGAGAGTCCCTATATCCTTGTTAATTGATGCACTCCATAGCCTTACATGTCAGACTAATCAGGCTAATGGGGAAATAATTCCCAAAGTCTGTAGTCACTCCCCTTTTATGGAGAGGGATGACTGTAGCAGTGCACCATTTGTTAGGGAGAAAGTCTGAGGTGAGGCTATGATTGAACAGGGCACACAGATGTGATGTCAGTTCACTTTGTAGTTCATGTAGAACACATCCAGGGATATTTTCGGGTCTCACAGAAGCTGTATTCTTGGCCTTGGACAAAGCAGCTTTAACCTGTGCTGCAGTAATGCTGGGTGCCTGCCATTCCTCCAGTATTGTGATTGGTCCTTTGTGGGGGGGGTAAAGTTGGCACTGAATCTGTCGACCAGTATGTTGGCAATATCTGTTGGCTCAGTATAGGAGGTGCCATTGTGCAGTAACTCGGAGCAAACCTGGGTATTGCCATGGAGATTCTTGATACGACTATAGAAGTCTTTGCGGTTGTTTTTAGTGTCTGCCACAATTCTGCCTTCATAGCTGGCTTTAGAGGTTTTGATGAGGGATCTCAACTTTTTGTTGAGGCTAATAAGGGAGTTTTTCCAGTCTTGGGACTTCACCTTTTTCTGCAACAGTTTCTTCCTTCTGTTGTAGAGTTTATTAATGGCAGGGGACCACCAGATTGTCTTCTTTTTTTTGAAGGAGAGCATCTTGGTTCTGTTGGGTATGGCTAGTTCCATGCATTTATGTACGTGTTCGTACAGTGCATTGATGTATGATTCGGCTATCATGCATCTATTTTTCATTGACATGGATGCCATGAAGTTAGCCACCTCTGTTTCTGGGAACCCAAAGTCAGCTTTGGAGAAGTTTTTCATGGTGGTTACCTTTGTGGGGTGGGGTGGGGGGTGGGGTGAGATGTGGATTTCCATGGTGATTATATGTGGTCGGATCTAACCAGGGAGGAATTCACTATTGGTGTAAAGCAACGATTGCCCATGTTAGTAATAACCAGGTCAAGGATATTGCTTCCTATAATGGGGGTAAGAATGAGCTGGTCCAGGGCATTGGAATTGATGAATTCCATGAAGCATTGGGCCATTGTATTGGTGCATGAGTAGTTTTCCCAGTTGATGGAGGGGTAGTTGAAGTCACGTAGTATGAGAGTGTTAGGTTGGACCACAATAGTTTCCAGGGTGCTTAGGAACGCAGGTGGAGTGAGAGTCTTGGGACATGGTTGGGGACTTATACCAGGCTACGAATTTAATTGCCATCTTACCCAATGTTAGTTATACCTGAAGTGTCTCAGATGCGTTATGTTGGGCTACTAGTCTGGAAGTGTTCATATCCTTTATGAATATGGAGACACCACTGCCTTTGGAGCTTTGGTCCATGTTCTGGGGGCGAAAGGTGTGGAATGAGTTATAGTCTGATAGAGCAGGGGTGCTTTCTGCTGCTTTAAACCAGGTCTTTGTTACAGCACATATGCCAATGTTCTCCACTTTGAGGAGTGCGTTGAGCAAGGGGTTGTTTAATGCTTTAATGGCTTTAAAGCCTCTTCAAGGAGTCTCAGTGACTGCCCCTCCCTAGTGCTCTACACCTCCTAAAAGACTTAAGGCACATGAGTCTTCTGATGAGGATCTTGATTCTGGGGAAGAGTCCTTTGCATACTGTTCTTAGATCCCTTCTCCTTTGGTCTAGTGGACTGAGGAAGAGGATTCTATCATTCCAGATTCTTCTTTAGAAGAACTTTCTTTTGGGGGTACTGCTTCATGTATGATGGAATTTTTCAAGTGGGATTATTCTTAGGCTCCTGATATTCAGAAGAGGTGTTATAAACTCCTCCAGAAGGGGTCTCCCAAATCCTCTGTTGTTCCTCCAGTTCTGGCTACTGTCCGGGATACCTTTTCAGCAGCTTCTGTAGCCCCAGATTCTCAGCTTCCAGCAAATAAGAAACCAAACAGATTTTTCAAAGTGCCAATGATTGTAAATTTCTGTCTAAATGTCCTTCTGCTGATCCTTGTGTAGTGTCTCTCTTTTAACAAACCCTCTAAGCTGTTGCCTTCTACTAAGCTGCATCCTTTAGACAAGACTAGTAGTGCCACGGAACAAATGGGCAAAAAGTTCTAGATTGTTGCCACCCTGGCTTTTATGGCTATCAATTACCAGACTTGTATGACTAGTTATGTTTTAGCCCTTCTTTCTCAGGTAGTTTCTGACCTTCCTGATTCTGAAGAGAAGGTTTTTGACCCTTTCCTTGTTAGTTTCTTCTTCTCAAGTGAATTGCCACTCCATTAGGTGTATTATGATGCAGCTGATGTTTCTTCTAAGACTGATGCATTTAGCTCTGTTCTGAGGCATTACTCTTAGCTTCATCTTCAGGCTTTGCCTGATGAATTTAAGGCCAAATTATTGGATGCTCCTCTTGATGATAAAATATATTTTTGACTCTGCTGATGCTGACCTTTTTAAATCCCTCTAGGATAAGAACAAGGCCTTACAGGAGTTGAAACATATTTTTGTTTCTCCTATCCCTACGTTTCAGAGAAATTATCTTTCCAAATCTGCTTTTGATCATAGACGGTCTCACTCTTCACCCAAAGCTAAAAAGGGTTCTAGGCCTGTACCTCTAGCTAAGTCTACTCAGACCCCTATTTCTCAGAAACCTCTTTTTTAGGACAAGACAAGTTCCATCCAACATTTTGCATCCCTTTTCCCTTGGCCAGGTTCTCTTCTTCTTTCGTCTTTCCCTTCCAAATTAGTTAAAGGTCACACAAGACTCTTAGGTCCCCACTAGGGTTATTTCATGGTGTGGAAGTCTCTTCCTCCCTATTTGTGCATCTCTCATCTTCTTTGAGAACAGCACCCATTCTTTCCAGAGATACTTACTGCTCTTTAGACCCAGGGCACAATTCAAGTTGTGCCCCCTGCCCGGGAAAGGAAAGGTTTTTATTCCAGATTGTTTCTGGTCTCCATGAAAAAAGGCACCTAGAGACCATTTCTCATTCTTTCACAGCTTAACACCTTTGTAAAGGTCCCCTCTTTCCAGATGCTGTCCCTTCAGTCTTTGTTCCCTCTTCTTCCCCAGGCATTTCTGGTATATCTGGATTGCAAGGATGCCTTACTTCACATTTCCATCCATCTGCTTTTTAGGAAATGTTTGCGTTTCTGTTTTTTTCCTTGCATTTCAAGTTCTCTGCTTTGCTCTTTGGCCTCTCTACCGCCCCAAGGGTATTCATCAAATGCCTCTCTTCAGTCATTGTCTTTTGCAGGTTGAGAAAGGTTCAGATCTTACCTTATTTGGACAACCTGCTCATTCGGGTTTCATCCCCGATATTCTGCTACAGGTCCTCCAGTTTACTGTTTCCCTGCTGCAAAGCCTGTGGTTCACCATAAACTTTCAGAAATCAATCTTGTTTCCTTCTCATGATTGTTTTTCTCAGTTGCAGGGTCCCGACCGTTCCCATGTTGGCATCCCTTTCTTCCCCTGAAGCTCCCTCTCTCTCTCATTGCTTTTTTCCAGTCTCTTCTTCCTCTGGCTTCAGTCACACCCAGAAAAATTTCCACCAATCCTATGATGCCTCTGTGCAGGCCCCATATGAGAAACTGCAGTGGTACCATGCCATCCCCTAGATTTCCTAGTTCCCTTCCTTCCCTGTCTCAAGCTTGAGTTTCAGTGTTGGATTCATACTTTCCGTCAACCTAGGACTTACTTTCAACTTCCAGTCCCATCTCAGGAGCTCTCTTCAGATGCCTCAGACAGGTGGTAGGGAGCTTTCTTTGGTTCTTTCAAGGTCCATGGTCACTGACCTCTTCTTCAGAGGTCAGGCCATATCAACATCAAGGAGATTTCCTTCTAGTTCTTCAGGCCTTTCACACTCTGTTTCTTCCTGGGCCCCTCAAAGTCTTTACTGACAGTACTACAGTAAATGTGGTATGTCAACAAGCAAGGGGGGGCATGGTCCTACCTTCTTTACAGGCTTGCTGTTCAGGTCTGGGATCTAGCTGCTCTGTATCAAGTGATTTTTCAGACTGTCAGCATTCCTTCAGAGCAAAATATAGCAGAAGATTCTTTGAGCAGGTCCAGCACACTGGCTCATGAATGGATGTTTCACAGACGTGTTTCTGGGCATTGTCCTTCAGTGGGATATTCCCCAAGTAGATCTTTTTGCCTCCCCTCTGAAGAGAACTTCCTATCTTCTGTTCCAGAGTCCGAAGTCCTCTGGCTTGGAAGGTGGATGCCCTGTCTTTCTCTTGGAAGGGAATGTTTCTATATGCCTTCCTTCCTCTTCCTCTGCTTCTGAGGGTCCTGCACGAGATCAGGCAAGACTCCCTCAAAGTCTTGCTGGTGACTCCCTTTTGGCCCAGGCAGCATTGGTTCCCCCTTCTTTTTCATCTGGTTATGGACACTCACTAGAAGTTACCTCACCTGGTGGATCTTCTCACACAAGACAAAGAGTCTCTTGTCCATCTTCACTTGTCCACTCTTCAACTGATGGTGTGGGTGATAGGGTTTTGATCCCTTTAAGGCACTTCTTTTGTGAGGATGTGCTTCGTGTCCTGCAGGAGTCCAAGAAACCCACTACCAGGAAATCATATCTGTCCAAATGGAAGGTTCATCAATTTCTACACAAGTCATCTCTTTCTGGATTTCTAAGGCCATTTCTTTTTGTTATAATTTTCATGGTAAATATCTTTCCTCTTCTGTAAAGGCTTATTGTTACCAGAGCTGTTGCTTCTTCTGGTGCCTTTTTCAAAGGACTGGATACCAATTCCATACTTGAGGCTGCTTCTTGGCCTTCTATCCATGTCTTTACTAAGCATTATAAGTTGGATGTTATTTCCAGAGCAAGGGCTGGCATTTCCAGGGCTATCCTGCATGGGTTTATAGATGGCTTTTCAGTGCCTTCCTCCTCACAGGTTTCCTCTAGAGCTTTTTTACTCTCCCTTACATAACGAATACTGCAATGGTGATATGGATGGACATAGTGCCGTTATGTAAAACCTTACTATAACAGTAGATGTCCTTCTCTTCACTGTTGTAGTATTTGTTCCCTCCCTCTTACCCCCTCTGCTCTTCCCTTTTCTTGTCTTCTTGGCCAAGGATTCTTTTCTTTTTCCTCCTGGTCCCTATGGACATTCTGTTCCCCCTGGGGCTTTTTATTTCTGAAGTGTGTGCATCTATACATCACCTTTATGCGATATGCCTTGTGCGGGGAGCATATGACACGTGTAAACTCTAAAGGCTTTGGTATAATGTTCAGATGTTGGGCTGTCCTTCGCAGGAGATCCCTTATGTAAAGAATATTACTGTTATGGTAAGACTTTTAGCAACTGTACTGTTTTCTATGTTCATTTGCCTTTGAAGAGCACTTATTCTTTGGGATTCAAACTTTGATTGACAGGCTTTCCCATACCCTGTTTGAATTTGGATGGCCCAGTGCCATTGAAGTTTGTTTTCCAGGAAAGTCTGTTTATTAATACTTAGTGTTTTGTACCACATTTTGCAAAATCAAGTTGCACACCCTTGTTTGTGGGTGACAGTAGTGGGTTATTCACAATAATTGTGTGCCCCTTAGGACTAACAGAAATTTTCTTTCAAAAAATGGATTCCAGTTTTTCCATAAACCAGTCTTCTGATCTCCTTTTTTCCCCCTTTTGTTTCAGATTCCTGTTCCCCAGTGACAGTCTTCCTTTCTGCCCACCCAGTCAGCCTGTTCATCCACCCTGGAGGGTGAGAGCTGTGTAGCCTATTTGTTCTGCTTAGGTGCAAGCAGTAGGAGTAATGCCGTCATCCTGGTTGAAGAACTGGGGGTGGCCACTATCTTCACCAGTTTCTCTTGCACGTGCATTCTCTATACAGATGGTTGATGTGCAGTATATGGTCTTCTAGTTTTCTGTTCTGTTTTTGTAAGAGACAATCCCTCGAGTACTGCCCCTTACCTTTGGTAATCCCGTCTTCATCGGGAATTGTAGAGTTTTCACCCTAGGCATTCGCTCCTCCCTTCCCTCTCAGAGAGAGGCAGGTAGGCGCTAACCCTTTATTCCTTTATCTCAATGGCCAGCTTCTCCAGCTCCCTGACTGCTAGTAGAATATGGATCATAGTCCGACCTTTATCCGTGTGTGTCACAGAGCTGGTGTTTCCCTGTCTTTACAGATGCAGAGAAGGAGAAAGAGAACTCTTCATACCGTGGACATGCATCACCATCTCAGGTTTTTGTATGTTACATTTCTTCGTATTTGTAAATGGTTTACTCTTGTTTTCCTATACATCCAGTGCATGCATGCATAAGTAAATAAACTGAAGTCCTTGAAACTGATATGTGTTGTTGCCCTATTCTCGCCTTCATTCTTACTAGGATTGTTTGGATCTGATCCTCAGATCCGACTCGGCCTTTGTGTCCAGGCTCAAAGTCTTCTACCAGCTTGTGGCCAAACCCTATCCCAGCATGCACCAGGAAACCTCCCTAGATCTTGTTTTGCTGCTAAACATTATCGGCTGCTTGTTCTATTAGCTCTGGCTAAGTATATCTCTTATGATACTGTCTATTAGAATTGCATATTTTTCATTGTTTATATAAAATAATTAGATTTTTGTGCTAGATAGTTTATTTCTATTTTTTGTGGCTATTTTCTGCTGTTGGCCATCGTCTTCCATCTAGACCTTGTTGTCCCTCTCTTGGCTTCTACCTTTAAAGTTAAATAGCCCGTTTAAGTTTGAGGGCTCTTATTATTGTTGTTTCTTTACCTTTTTTCTCTTCCAGGAAGCCTGTTAAAGACAGTTCGTTTAAGTTAAAGAACTGCCTTCCCCTTAGCCCGTTTAAGTTAGAGGGCTATCTCTTTCCCTTTCCGTCTCCCGGGCATAGCCCATTTAATTTAGAGGGCTGTGCCCTCCTTTAAATTTCTGTAACTGTTTTCTAACAAAGTTTTTTATTGTTAAAAAAATAATAATAAGTAAACTTTTCTAGCTACTTTTCCTCTGTTACTATCCCTCTTCCTGTCAGGGTGTCTTTTAAGGATTTAAAATCGTCAGGTTTCAAAAAATGTGAAGAATGTGGACAGAAAATGTCCTTAACTGATAGACACACAGTTTGTGTCTATTTCCTAGGAGCTGTCCATCTCCAGGAGTCTTGCTCCTTTTGTCATTCCTTTAACCATAGAGCTCTCCTGGAGAAGAAAAACAAATTGTTATTGAGAGGACTGTTGAAAACCCCCTTCTCAGAGGCTATACAAGAAGGTCTAGGTTTACCAGAAACTGACAAGTCTTCTACTTCAAAATCAGACAAGTCTGGGAAGAGATCTTCCTCTTCTAGTGCTGTATCTGAGCCATCAAAAAAGGTTTCCAAAATTTCCACACCGCATCCTAAGCCTGTCAGATCTGAAAAATCTACAGCTCTGACACTATCTGTCTCAGTGCCATCAGAGTTTGAGTATGGGGGCCGGTCCACAGTCTGGAACCATTACCCCATACTCTTAAGATCACCAATATTACAACATTCCAAGTCTCCTCGACTCTGTCTTCCAGGAGCCTATCCGACGGCGACGTGGATCGAGTAGTACAGAGGCCGTAAAGGACACCAGCACTGACCAAGTTGTTATAAGATCCAACCCCGCGGGCTTTGGATCTGACCATTTCCTCCCCTTTTGCTCCGATTCCTCCGCTGATCCAACCTTGGACTTCGGAGTCAGAATGTCCTGAGCTGATAATAGTGGAACTATCAGATCTGAGACCTATAACGGGATCTTTGAATCCAACCATTGCTGTGACATCCTCAGCTCCATCGGAGCTTGAAGAGTCTAGGAGCTGATGCTCTCCAGTTGGGTCCGGGGAGGCAAGTCTTATTGGAGAGTTGTCGGATCCGACTTTGCCTCTTGGGGCATCTGCTCGGGTGAGCTCGGCTCCTACCTCGGCCTTGGGCCTGTCCTCCTTGATTCTGGGGGTTCTAGCAACTTCTTCGGATCGAGGGATATCCTTGGATCAGGGGCGGGGTGCTTTTGAGTTGATGAGGAGAGTACTGTCTCCATACAGTTCCATTGTCATCTCCAGACATTCTACCCCCAAAAGCACTGGTGTCTGTCTCTATATTCTTGCATACACAGGGACTTGGAGATCCACGGTCTTAGGATGCCCCAAAGGGCACCCCCCACTCTTCTGAAACCTTTCCAGACTAACCCTCTGAAGAGTTCCCTCAGAAGAAATTATGCAAGAGGAAGCATTTAGACTATGCAGAGGAGTCCATCACTTCTGATACAGACCTCGATGAAGCTGAAGGGTTCTCACGGTTGGCTCCTGATGATGTCTCCTTTGGAGACATCGTAGAAATACTGAAACAGAGAGGTGGCTGGAGGTCCACTAACCTCTCAGCAGAGGAGTCTGTTCTGTATACCTGAAGGCCTTCGGATCTCACCCTTCCTCCACTTGGGTGTCTCCATCTTTTGACAAACTTATGGACCTAGTTTCTCGGAAGGTGTGGGAGTCTCCAGATTCAGTGTAACCTGTTCCTAGGAGGCCAAATAAGTTTATCACATCTCCATCAGACAAAGCTTTTCTAACTAAGGGAGTCCCACTAGATGCTATGGTGGTGGCGGAAGGAACTCTCAGAGACATCTTTTTTCTGTTCATTCACTGAACAAGGAGTCTCGTACAATGGACAGATATGGAAAGCCCGTTTTTTCTTCAGCGACTTCTGCCCTCAGATCGCTGAATTACATTACCCATTTTACTAAATTACAGAGAGACCCCCTGAAAGAGCTAGGAGATACTCTTCAAGGTTCAGTAGCTAAAGGGGTTTCAGATAAAGTTTTCTCTCAGCTCCCTGCCTTAAACTCAGTTGTCAACTCCTCCATGAGACTGATTTCTTATGCAGTGGATGGAGAGTGTCGAGCAGCGGGTTCACTAATTTCCCTAAGGAGACATTCTTGGATGCTCTTGTGTGAGTTCACGGAGGCCTTTAAATCTTTCTTTGTGAATGTCCCATTTGATGGCTTGTTCCTGTTCGGGCCCAAAGTTCTTTGTGAATGTCCCATTTGATGGCTTGTTCCTGTTCGGGCCCAAAGTCAAGGACACACTAACCAGGTGTGAGCAAGAAGCAAAGTCTGTCTGCCATAGGAATCTCTTTTTCCATGCCTACCAGACCCTATCCCGAAGGTCTGAAAGGAAGTGGCAAAATGTGGCTCCGAAAATCTCAGAGAGTTTTCCAGGACACACATGATGAATCTTTCCCCAGGGGCAGAGGGGGAAGTAGTAATGGAAGATGCAGGTCTATATTACATAGTCAAAGTTCCGTAACTTCGACAGACATATGTACAAACATATATGTCCGAAGTTAAAGAACTTTGAGTATGTATAAAAAAATAATAAAAAAAAAAGGAAAAAGAAAATAAAAGGGTATATGCAGGGGCAAGCCCCTGCACTCACTCCGCTCTTTAAATATACCAACTCCGAGGTCATGCTACAGTGCAGTAAAGGAAAATTTCCCTTTACTGCACTGTAGCGCAATCTTGGAGTTGGTAGATTTAAAGAGTGGGGGTGTGGAGGGTGCAGGGGGGGCTTGCCCCCCTGCATATACCCTTTTATTTTCTTTTTTTTATTTTTAATGTTTTTCTATGTAGTCGACGTTTCGTAACTTCGGAAATATGTATTCGTACATATGGTAGTCGAAGTTACGGAACTTCAACTATATAATATAGACCCAAAGACGCCGACCATGTGGCAGAGGGGTCCTCAGAATTAGGGCAACAGAGAATCATTCTTTGGTAAGCCCTTTCAGCTCTCCTAAAGGGAGGCCCGTCTGTCCATCTCTAGAGGCAGTATGGGGCCACTTATCTGTGTACCCAGAAGCCTGGCAACAAATAAAAGACAAATAGGTGCAAAGCATCATATCCAGAGGTTACTCCATACCGTTTTCCTTTCCCGACCAAAAAAATAAAAAATATCCCAGATGTTCCACCCAGTCAAAGGGAACAGGCAACGTTAGAAATCCAAAAGTTGCTAGACAAGAGAGTCATCCAGACAGTCCCCGCAGACCAAATAGGATTGGGAACTTACTCAAGATTCTTTTTAGTTCCAAAGAAAACAGGGGACCGGAGACCAATTCTGGATCTCAACAATGTAAACGAATTAGTAAGAAAGTCCAAGTTCTGAACGGTAACACTGCAGTCAGTACTCCTTTTTCTGGGACAAGACAATTGGATGTGCTGTATAGACCTCCAGGATGTGTACTACCACATAAAAATGGACAGGTGAGCCAGAAGACACCTGCACTTTTGGCTGGGAGCCAGTCACTACCAGTTTCAAGCTCTGCCCTTTGGCCTCACTACAATCCCCAAAGTGTTCACCAAATGTATGGCAGTAGTCGCGGCTCACTTGAGATGTCTAGGATTCCAGGTGTTTCCATACTTAGATGACTGGCTTCCAACTGCCACCACCGACTATTTACTAATAAAAGCAAGAGACACCACCTTGCAGCTCTCCTCTCACCTAGGCATTACAATAACTACGAGAAATCTGCTTTGCTGCCTTCTCAGCATGTCGCATTTATAGGAGCAGAATTGGATTCAACAAACATGATGGCCAGACTTCCTACAGAAAAAGTTCAAGCTCTAAGACATCAGATTTTAAATGTTCTTAGAAAGAAAAGGGCTCAAGCAAGGATAGTCCTAAAAGTCTTGGGGATCATGGCAGCAGCAATAATTTTGATCCCCTTAGCACGTCTGCATATGAGAATTCTCCAGTGGCTGCTGTCCACTCAGTGGTCCATGCAGGAATTGCCAACGTCCCACAAAATAATAATAACAGAAACTTGCAAAAAGGATCTTCCTTGGTGGCTTTACTCCACCCATGTGACTCTAGGGCGACCATTTATACTTCCCCAACCATTGGCCACAGTGACTACAGATGCTTCTCAGATGGTGGGGGGGCATTATCTGAGAAAGACAGTCCAAGGCACCTGGCAGGATCATGAGGCCCACTTGCACATCAGTGTCCTAGAGATGAGAAAGGTGCTTCTAGCATTGCAAGCATTCCAGGACTCTCTTCCACTGGGAACTATTGCAGTACAGACAGACAACATGTCAGTTGTATGGTGCATAAAAAAACAAGAAGGAACCAGCTCTTACCCCTTTGTCGAGAGGCCCTGAGAGTATGGCAGTGGGTGACCTCCTCCCAACATTTTCTGATACCAATGCACATCCTGGGGAAATCCAACATGATAGTGGACAGACTCAGCAGAGTGATTCTGATGTCTCACAAGTGGTCCCTAAAACAAGAAGTAGCGGAAGAGATTTTCCGCAAATGGGGCCAGCCTTGCTGCAACCTTTTTGCATCATCCATGAATGCCAAATGCAGCAGCTACTTTGTCCTTATGCCCCCTCCGTTGGAGTCACCAAGTGATTTACTTGTTCACGATTGGCCCTCAGGACTGCCCTATGCCTTTCCTCCCCTTCCATTAATACCTAAAGTACTTCAGAAAGCCAAATTCTTGGGAAGGGACTTGATTCTCATTAATCCATACTGGCCTCATCAGATTTGGTTCTACCTCCTGTGGCCTCATCTTTGGGAGGAGCCTTGGTTACTGGACCCGGTTCCAGACCTGCTGACACATGCGTCAGGAAAGCTCCACCCTTCCCTTCAGACCCTCAAATTGACAGCTTGACTGCTCCGATTCCAATAGCCAGTTTTCCTAACCTCTCTTCTTCAGTCAAAGCATATCCTAATTTCTTCTCATAAAGCTTCAACAAGAAAGATGTACAGAAGCAAATGGAAAAGATTCTCCTTATGGGCTTCTCATAGTCATATTGATCGTTTTCTGCCCCAGTAAATTCCATTCTAGAATTCCTGACAAAACTGTTCAATGAAGGCGCAACCATAGCTACCATTAGAGTTCAGCTAGCAGCGATATCCAATTTCCATTTAGGTGAATCAGGCATCGATATTATGTCTCACAGACTATGCAAAGTCTTTCCTAAAAGTACCTTGTTATTAAGACCACCTAGCAAAGACCCTCCAGCACCATGGGACTTAAATTTCATCTTATCTCATTAAGATTTCCCCCCGTTTGAGCTAGCATCATCTTGTGAACTTAAGTTCTTTACATGGAAAACTATTCTCTTGATAGCAATTACCTCTGCTAGAAGAATGTCAGAGCTGCAAGCCTTGTCAATAAAGCCCCTCTACTTGCTTTTCCATAGAGACAGGGTGTCCTTACGAACAAACCCTTCCTTTTTGCCAAAAGTATGCTCAGAATCAAATTTGAACCAGTCTATAGAGCTGCCAGTCTTTTACCCAAATTACGAGAACAAGGCAGAATACATGTAACATCAACTGGATGTACATAGACAGTTACGTTTCTACTTACACAGGACTAAGGACTTCAGAAAGTCTGACCAGCTATTTATCTCCTTTTCAGATTCAGAGAAAGATACTTCAGTCTCTAAGGTAACACTTTCAAAATGGCTTTCAGAGTGCATAACTTTCATCTGTAAGTCTCACAATAGGAATCTTCCCAAAAGAGTTTAAGTGCACTCTACATGAGCTATTGCAACCTCTTCCTCCTTTCTGGCTAGACTACCAATTGATACCATTTGTGCTGTGGCAACGTGGGCAAGACCACATACCTTTATCACTCATTACAAAGTTGATTTGGCCTCCAGGAACAGGGCCTCTTTTGGTTCCACGATTCTGAAGAATATTCACCCTTGAACCACCCAAGAAAGATGGTGCTAGGGACACTGTCCCATCCTAGTAAGAATGAAGACGAGATAGGACAACACCACATAAAATAAGTTATGTATTCACCATAAAGTTCCACGTGTGTTGTCCATCTTCGCCTTCATTCTTACATCCCACCCTCCATTCCCCCGGCCATTTTTACTCCTAGAAGACCGAGCTGGTTCAGTTGCATAACATTATTCTCTGGCCTTCTTAATTGGACTCTGATTTATTTAACTCTGTTTATTTCTGACTACTGTTATAGCTGCAAACAAAATCTGGGGAGGTTTCCTGATGCATGCTGGGATAGGGTTTAGCCACAAGCTGGTAAAAGACCGTGAGCTTGGATATAAAGGCTGAGTCAGATCCAAGGATCGGATCCAAACCATCCTAGTAAGAATGAAGGAGAAGATGGACAACACACATGGAAAGTTATGGTGAGTACATAATTTCTTTTTTACTGTCATTGCAGCATTCATCTCATTAACATGTTTCACCTTGGTTTTGTAGAGTAGGTTTTTTCCAGATGTTTGTTCAGTGCAATGATTGTTGTTTTGTATTGTGCAACATAGCTTTCTCAAGTCAGTTGCTTTGTTGTAAAATGTAAGGCTGTGTGTTTTATTTTTTACATAGCAGAATTTAGATAAGAGCAGTTCAATATCTGTACCAGTTTACCAGTACCTTTTTTCTTTTATTGGTGTTTCCCCTAGGTCTCACGAACTTCGTTCAAAAGTTCTTTCATTGCAGCTTCTTCTGTCAATTCTTCAAAATGCTGGACCTATTTTCAGAACAAATGAGATGTTTATCAATGCTATCAAACAGTACCTGTGTGTTGCACTGTCCAAAAATGGAGTCTCTTCTGTGCCAGAAGTCTTTGAGCTGTCCCTCTCCATCTTCCTTACCCTGCTGTCAAATTTTAAAACTCATTTAAAGATGCAAATTGAGGTAATGGCTTGTTAAAAGATCTTAGTATTTTTATTACTCCTTCTGTGCTTTGATTAATTAATGAACATATTTTTATGACTATCACAATCTGATTTATATCTGGCAGAAAATATGGTAAAGCTGGAATAAGCAAAGATTGCTGAAGCATGTTGTAGTTGAAAACAAGATCTGATCGCTGTCAATTACTTTTTTTCCATCTGAGCACCACCTATTAGAATTTTGGAGGATTTGCATAACAAGGACTCTGTGTCTTTTCTTGTTTAAAGCTATATAATTTTGTCATAGATTTGTTGTGGGAACAGTGCTAACTAATAAGAACATCAGTAGAAGCAGTGGTTGGTGTATCTTTTGCCAAGCAATCTAAGATACTGTGTGTGGTATAGCTTCCCAGTGCTGATGTTCAATGTTAGGTTACTGTTGCAGTAGCCTAAGTTATTTGGGTTATATCTTACCTGGGATATGGCCATTGGCAACTTTCAAAACTTCAGAGCACATACCACTCATGCTAACTGCCAGGGGCTCAAACAGAACCACAAAAAAGAAAGTAATTTGTGCACCAAAATCTTCAGAGCTTTCTTGACTCACAAGTGTACCCCACCGTGGGCTTGGTACAACCATCAGTCTGCTAGTGAAACTTCAAGGCTGAGCAGGTAAGTACCTTGCTGGGGAAAACTTTTTGCAAATTCATTTTTCTAAAAAAAAATATTATTCAATTATTTTATGCTAGGAAAATTTTTTTTATGGACTGTCATGACTTGTATGGAAGTTTTACTGGGTATATACTTGTATGAGAAAACTGGGTAAAATCTGATCTGAAGTTGTCAATTTTCATTCTCCAAACGATGAATTTGGATCTGATTTGTTGGGTTCAACTTGGCCATTGCTAAAGCTTGTGGCAACCAGAAACTCTCAAACTTCTCCCTTACGCACAATACACCAGCCTCAATTATGTCATATCTCGTTTGCCGCTCCAGTGAAAAGACATAGTCTGTTTCTGCTCTCAAGCTTCATAGAGATAAGTTATGATTATATTCACTATATTCTTATTTCTTTGCTGCTGATTGTATTTCTTATCTGAAACCATACTCTACTTTTCATCTATTTAGTAGAACCTTTGTATTTTTCTTTGTTTCTTTGTACTTGAGTACACTCCTGATAGCGGTTGTTAGTTTCCCTCCCTCTGCCTTGGTATTTCTTGGATATCATTGTTGGTATTTTCATTTTCCCCTTTTTTGCTTCTGCCTTAAAAAAAAAATCTTTCTCTCTGTCTACTGTTTAGACTTTTTTTTCTAAAACTTCTTAGCACATCAGTAAAGTCAGCAGGGTTTAAAAAATGGGTGTGGTTATGCGTTTATTGTTTGGGCCCTCTTCATTTGCAAGAGGACTGCTCTATTTGCCACAGTTTCAATCCACGAGCTTTAGGGGAGAGGAAAAACAAGCTCATATTGAAAGGCCTTCTTCCCTCCTCTTTTGGAAAAGCTGTTTCTGAAGGTAGTTCAAAAGCCAAAGCGAAGAAGTCCTCTTCCCTGAGACTCTCTTCTTCATCTTCTACCTCAGATTCCTCAAGAAAAAGATCTGCAGAAGATCTGGACTCAACCCTGGATCATAAGAAATTGAAACTTATGGATCTGAAGGCCTCAAAGTCATCTGATCTGACTGTTTCCAAACAGGTTCCAACAAGCTCTAAGTGGATTCCAAACTATCAGATTCACTATCACCTAAAATGACATTCAAACCTTTACCTAGATTAAGGTACTCTCCTTCACTGAACCCTGCCCAGATAGAGTATCTTCACCTTTTTTTGGAGCACCCCAGATCTCCATCTATCTTTTTTGCTCATTCTTCCAGGAGCCTAACTGAAGAAGACTTGGAGAGACTGGTGAGGAATATCCTCTTAGGGAAAGAGTGGGGTTCCCCTCTGTTCCTACCCCTCTGGGTCAGGAGATCCGAATGTCTTCAACTACCCCTTTGCAGGTTCCTCCTCTGACTACCTCTGTAACATCAGAATCCCTGGGTCTGAGTTATTCAGAGCCATCAGTTTCATATCCAAGAATATCTTTATCCTCAGATCTGAAGTCATCCCTGAGAGTTCTGGTTCCTTTGGATCCAGAGAGCTCCCAGAGCTGTAGTGTGCATGTTGGATCTGGGGGTGCTGAATTTGGCTTCTGAAATTTTCAGAGCTGTCTGTCTGCACCTAGGAGCATTGGCACTGAGCAGCTTGACTCTGGCTTCCACCTCTAAGGTCTTGCCCTCAGAGTGGAAGGGGACTGTGATACAGAAGGATGCCTTATTGGGTCAGATGTCCTCTTCTTCTCTGAAAAGAGGGTCTTTTCTGCTCCGGCAGGTCTGGTGAAACCACCCCCCTGATCCGAAGTCTTCCACCATGATGACCTAGCATTCAGAGCCTCAACAGCCCATTCCACTGGGACATCCAGTACAAAAGCCCCAGGCTCTTGCTCAGGGAATTGTAATTTCCTCTTCAGATACCTCCAGAGAGCATCCCACTGAGGAGGTCCACAGAAAGAGGACTTGCAAGAGGAAGCACATTGATTCCCTGGAGGAATCCATCACTGAGGATGCAGATTGTGATGAGGGCGAAGGGTCCCCACAGTCACCTCCTGAAGATGTCTGTTTTGGTGACATCGTGGAAATCTTTAAAAAGAGAGGTGGCTGGATGCCCAGTAATCTGACACCTGAAGAACCAGTTCTCCTGGAGGATTTTGGTACTGGACCCTCTAGCTTCCTGGATGACTCCACCCTCTGATGAGCTCATTGATGTAATCTCTTGGCAGGAGTGGAAGGATCCATACACATATTAGAACCCATTCCTTGGAGAACAGATAGGATAATGGCACCACCCACTGACAGGCAGTTCTGGAGTAAGAGAGTTCTTGGGGATGCCATCGTCATTGCAGCAACCACCAAGAAAGAACTAGCTGATGAAAGTTCTACTGGCCATCCCCCAACACAGAGTTGTGAGCAATAGACAGATTTGGGAAGCATGTGTACACCGCATCCTTTTGTGCTGAAGTCTTTCAACTACTTGGCACATTTTGCCAAATTACAAATGGATTTGATTAAGGAGTTATCAAATAACATTTCGGGTGCTGTATCTGAAGAAGTTCAGACCTCTGTAACTTCCCAAGTAGCTACTCTTCAGTCCTTCTCCAATTCTTTCATGAGATTGATCTCAAACATAGCAGATTTAACCTCAAGAGCAGTGGGTTCAGGCATTTCTATAAAGTGACATCCCTGGATGCACCTTTGTGAGTTTGCGGAGCCTTTCAAGTCCTTGACCCTTCAACAAACCCTTTCAAGGAATCAACAAGGTGGTTGGAAAATGTGGTTCAAAAAGTCTCAGGGTCCTTTCCAGGACATACGTGTGGAGCAGGGTCCCCCAGGGGCAGAGGAGGGACTTTGAATGGACACTGCTGTCCATGCATCAGAAATGGCCCACAGAACCAGGCCTTGAGAGATTCGTTCTTTGACAAACCTTACCAGCACTCCTGTAGGGAAGCCTGATTGCCCACCTCTGGAGGCAGTTGGGGACGATTTGCCCTGCACCAGAGAGCCTGGCTAGATGCAGCAAAAGATACTTGAGTGCAGAGGATTATTTCCAGAGTATATATAATACCCTTTTCCCTTCCACCTCCACTTTTAAAAAAAATCCCCAATGTTCCACCCAGTCAAAGGGAACAAGCAGCAATTCAGATACAAATGCTGCTAGAAAAAGAAGAGTCATCCAAGAGGTCCTGCCAGACCAAGTAGAATCCTGAACTTACTCAAGGTTTTTTTTAGTGCCAAAGAAAACAGGGGACTGGAGACCAGTTGTGGATCTCAATGAACTAAACAAGTCAGTTCAAAGAACCAAGTTTCAGATTGTCATGGTTCAGTCCATTCTCCCCTTTCTGGGCAAGAACAACTGGTTGTGCTGTATAGACCTTCAGGATGCATACTATCACATAAAGATGAACAGATGGTCCAGAAGGTTCTTACACTTCTGGCTGGGAGCCAGTCATTATCAATTCAGAGTACAGCCCTTTGCCCTCACCACAGCCCCCATGGGGTGTACAAAGTGCACGGCAGTAGTAGCAGCTCACTTGGGACTGCAAGGATTCCAGGTGTTTCTGTATCTAGATGACTGGCTCATTACCACTGTGACCAGGCATCAACTCATACGTGCAAGAGACAAGGTTCTTTTGACTTGCTCTCGTCTGGGGATAACTATAAATTATGACAAAGCTCATCTCAGAGTTTAGAGTTTATAGGTGCGATTCTGAATGCAAAGACAACCACTGCGTCCCTGCCATTACTGAGGGTTCAGACTATGAGATTTCACGTCAAAAAGATAATCTGCAACACCTCAATTTTGGCCTGACTGGTCCATCAAGCTCTGGGATCAATGTCAGTGGCAGTAACTTTGGTACCTCTAGGCAGGCTTTATTTGAACATTTTGCAATGGATGCTGGCTGCTTAATGGCCGATTCTTTATCAACTTATGTCATACAAGATAAGAATTACTCATGCCTGCAAGAGAGATCTAAAATGGTGAATTTATTCAGACCAGGTTCTTCAAGGTTATCTGTTCATTTCCCCTCAGCCCAAGGCCATAGTGACCACAGACGCTTCCTAGCCAGGTCGGGGGGACATTATCCAAGGAAGACCATCCGAGGCACCTGGTTCCCCATGGAGGCTAAATTGCATATAAATGTCCTAGAGATGAGAGCAGTGCTGTTAGTGTTCCAGGCATTTCAGAATGCTCTCCCTTTGGGGACAATTGCTCTACAGTCAGACAACATGTCAGTAGTCTAGTACATCAACAAACAGGGAGGAATGAAATCCTACCCATTGTGTTGAGAAACTCTCAGAATGTGGCAGTTGGCAATCTCTTCCAACTGCTTTCTATTAGTAATGCACATTCTGGGGAAATCCAGTGTAATGGCAGACAAATTGAGCAGGTGCATTCTTCTACTCCATGAATGGTCCCTCAGCAAGAAAATTGCAGGCAAGATCTTCTGTCAATGAGGCCAGCCTTGCTGCAATCTGTTCGCTTCACCCCCGAGCAACAAGTGTAGCAGTTACTCTGCCCTAATCCCCCCGAGGGGGAATCTCGAAGGGATGCTCTACTTCATGATTGGCACCCCCCAGTGTCCTGTACGCATATCCCCCCCATTCCTTTAATTCCCAAATTCCTTCAGAAGGCTTCCAGGTTAAAGAGCAAAGTCATCCTCATTGCTCCTTATTGGCCTCAACAAATTTGGTTTCCCTTTCTTTGGCCTCATCTAACTCGACCACCTTGGTTTCTGGGTCCAACTCTGGACCTTCTGTCTCACCCAGCAGACATGATGCACCCACATTTGACAAACCTCAGGCTGATTGCCTGGCTTCTCCCAATTCCATTGATAGTCAGGCAACCAATGCTGTCTTCCCCTGTCCATCATATTTTGATCATAGGAAGTTACTAGCCTAATGGCCCTAGGGCCCTTATAAGTCTAGCCAAGTTCTACCCTTATTTCCAAGATCAACACCTAATGCCTGTGTCCAAGAGGGATACAGGTGGAGCCCCCAGGATGAATTTATGGTTACCTATCCAGTTGTCTAAACTGCGTTTGAAGAGGTCCAGTGAGGTGCCCTGTTTGACATGAAGTGGGAGTCTGTTCCAAAGGTATGGTAACCTCTGGGAGACAAATCTGTCCCTTCAGCGGGTTCTATTAATGTCACATACCAGGTTAAGTTCTTTAGAGCAAATAATGCATGTACCATTTGACTTGCAGATATGCAGCATTTCCAATAAACCAGGGACAGAGATTGTCTTGTATGCAAGGCAGAGGTTGCCTCTGAGTAGTTGTATGAAACAGAATAAAGTGACAGTGATTTCAGGCGATCCACATAGCACAGATGCTGAAGACTTTGAATTTTCTTTGTGAGGAATCTTTGTGGTTTCTCTAATTGCTGCAGGTGCCTGGAAAGGTACATACAAAAATGGGGCATTGTACTCAATTATTGACCTAATGAGGGAAGAGTACAGGGAGGTTATAACTTTTTTTTTTCTGGAGGCAATGCCCTTACTTATGAGATGAGCAGTATAGAATGCCCTTCTTACCACTCTGGAGACATGGTGATCAAAGGTAAGATTGCTATTAACCTGTCTGCCAGGTCTCTTCCCACTGAGTGCGTACTTAGGGTGTTGCTATTGATGTGGTAGTTAGCAGGAACATCGTTCTTACCAAAAGAGATAATACATTTTTTTGCATTCAGTTTAAGGCCATGACTTTGGCACCGATTGTTTGTTTGTGTAAGACCCTCTTGTAGGATGTTGACATCATTTTGGAGATTCTATGATCACTCCCAGTTTCAAGTCATCAGCAAACTTTGTCAGCCACAGACCTTTAGTTTTTGCTTGTACTTCGGAGAAATAGATTCCAAAAAGTAAAGGTCCCAGTATTGATCCCTGTGGAACACCACTGGTTACGGATCTGCTGTCTGATGTCTTCCCATAAATCTTCCACCAGGAAACTGTACTCTAGCAAATGGAAAAGATTTGGTTTTTTGGGCTCAAAAACATAACACCGAACCTTTTACAGCCCCTATACATAATATATTGGATTTTTTGTCACATCTGTTTGATGAAGAAGCTAGTTCATCCACAGTTAGAGTCCAGTTAGCAGCAATATCAGATTTTCATACTGGAATAAATGAGCCGTCTGGAGCATCTCATAAGTAAAGCAATGCGTTTTTAAGAAGCATTCTGCTTTTAAGGCCTCACTTTAAAGATGTTCTTCATGTTTCACTGTTGCAGTCATCACATTTGGGTTATCTGCTTGCAGTAGCCCTCAGTCGGCCTGATTTTCAAAGTCTTGGATCCTGCATCGGATGCTGTCTCATCTTCCATGATGTCAGGTAGTCAGGGGTATAAAGCATGCAGTCGACGTCATTACATCAGTCTTACTTGCAGTGTGATGGCTGAAGCAGAAGCAGTTTGCAAGTGCTGGTTTGCCAACTCCTGAAATTTTAATTTTCAAGTTTCAAACCGAAGTCTTCAACTAAGCTAAGTACCCCGTTGGGGAACTTTTTCTTGCTATAATCCAATGTCAGTAAAAGTTAACAATTGTATTTCTTGTGGAAAGCAAATACCTCATAAAGATTTTCTTTCGTACTGCATTCCTTGCTTAGGCCCAGACCACAACATACCTCTCTGTCAGTTTTGTACCTTATTCAAACCTCGAACTATTCGTCGTCAGTTTATTTATGCTTCTAAATATTTTGGTACTCTGTTCAATTATCCAGAAATGGCTTCGGTAGGCCACCCGACTACCGACATTCCAAAAAAATGCAAAGATAAAGACAGAGACAGACCGCATAGGTCCAAAGCTGCTGACAATGCTTCTCCTAAGCTAGTCATCATTTCGCCTGTACTCAGTGAGGCGCTTTCGCAGCCCCTAATACCCACTACTTCAGATTCGCAGGCCTCTACTGAGACCCATTCGGAGTCCGGTATGCCGCGAGATGCTTCTTTGACTGTGGAACCTGCGGATGTCTCTACCTTGGATTGGTCCGGAGCCGCTGTGCAGGCACCGGCTTCTGAGGGTGTATTCATGCCTACTAATTTGAATATTAAACCAACGCCATCTTCTTCTCCAAGGCCTAAAACTCGATCCATGCCGAGAAAACCAACCCCCCAGACCGCATGGTCAGGCCCCTATGCCTAAAAAACAAATGATAAGAATGGCTGAAGACCTTATTACTCTAATCAGGGGAAGCCAACCTTCCCCTTCTAAGAGACCTAGGACTGATTTTCCTTCTGAATCTTCTGATCAGGACTCTGAAATTTCTGTTTCCTCTGATGACCAGGACTTACCCTTATCTACCTATGAGGATTATGATGCAGAGGACTCCATTCCCTCTGCTTCCCCTCCAGAGGATTTCTCTCTTGGTGAAACCTTGCATACTCTTAGTTAGCATTTTTGCTGGGAAAGCCAGGATTACTCTGACTCCAAAAAGAGGCTTAGGAATTTCTTACTCCTGCCCCAACACAGGCCTTTGGCCATCCCTCCTGTACTGGACATTGTTGATGATGTCTTCTCAGAATCTAGCCTGGCCCCTGACTCTTTACCTCCTGCTCCCAGAAAACCTGATAGGTATTACAGGGTTCCTGACTCTCACAAGTTCCTCTTTAAAAATCCTACTGCGGATCCTGAGACTATTTCACAGGGACCCAAGGGCATTAAGGCTACGACTGCCAAAAATCCTACCCCCTCTGATAGAGATTCCAGGGTGCTGGATAGATGGGGTAAGAAGGTATACACTTCTGCAACCTTGGCCATTAGGGCCTTAAACTGCCAGTTTCATATGTTAAAGTATCAGCAGCATATTATTGGATTGCTCAAACAGAAAATGATGTTGATTCCTGACTGTACTGAAAATAAAGATATCCAGGATTTAATGCATTCTGCTGAACAAGTTGGAAAACATACTTTGCAATGTGGTTTTGATTCATTATCGGCATCTTGCAGGGCTGCTGTCACTGGGTCTGTACTTAGAAAGCATGCTTGGCTTAAGGAGCAATCTTTTCCAGATCATGTTAAAGCTAAATTGTTGGATGCTCCCTTAAACCTAGACTGCCTGTTTGTCAACAAAGCAGAAGTAGTACTTAAAAAGATGGAGGAAAAAGCTAAATCTATGCAAACTGTTAAGGATTTCCTGCAAGTACAGCCTCCCAGATTTAGTAGGCATTGGCCCTCTAAGAATTGGTCCTTTTCTGCCTCTTCCAGGCCTTCTCAGTCCAAACCCAGAACCAGCAGAACACCCAGGCTTCAGTCCCAAGGTACTCACAGGACTAAGTAGTGGGGGGCTCCCACTTCCAAAGCAGGAAATAGTAAGACTCCCCAGTATGGTAAACTGTCTCAATGACTTAACTTTAAACCTTCCAAGCTCTGCACAACTGACTGTTCCTTTAGGGGGAAAAATTGCCCTGCAGGCAAAAAATTGGGAATTCATTACCCAGGACAAATGGGTTTTAAATATAGTTTCCCAAGGATACAGATTCCACTTCCACTCCTTACCATCCCAAACAGTTGGCCAGATCTACCCCAAAATCAGTGGGCAGAGACTCAAAAGCAAGTTCTATCTCTTTTAAGCATCAGGGCTATTGAACCTTTCCCAGAAGAAGAATGGGGACAAGGTTTCTACTCAACTTTTTCTGGTACCCAGAAAAGACAATTCCTGGCGTCCTAAACACATTTTTGATGATCCCAAAATTCAAGATGCTAACTCTTCATCTTCTGCTTCATATGCTAGGCAAAGATGCCTGGTTGGCAACACTGGATTTAAAGGAAGCCTACCTGCACATCCCAATAAGGGAATCTTGCAGAAGATACCTACGCTTCAAAGCAGGCTACATGCACTATCAGTTCTCTGCACTGCCCTTTGGCTTTTCTACTGCGCCCAGGGTATTCACAAAGTGCCTAGCTCCAGTAATTGCATTTTGCAAGCAAAGAAATATTCAAATATACCCATACCTGGATGATTGTCTAATTCAGGCAGAAAGCCAGAACATACTATTAAATCATCTAGCATTTGTAAGGAAATTGTTAACTTCTCTGGGGTACACCATAAACGAAAAGAAATCACATCTTGTACCCTGCCAACAAATTGTATTCCTGGAAGCAAGCTTGAATACAACTTCCCAGATGGCCTACTGTACGCCAGAGAAGCAAGTTCATTTGACAGCCTACTTCAAACTACTGGCCACAAAGACCCAGCTTTCTGCAAGGAAAATACTGCAAGCCCTGGGGTTCATGGCCTCCTGCATTCTACTAATTCCATATGCAAGACTGCATATGAAGAAACTACAGTGGTGTCTAAAAAGCCTATCGTGTCAGCATTCTCAGGATCTAAAATCAATGATTCCTATCATACCTTGTCTACAGATAGAGTTCCTTTGGTGGGCAGAGGCCTGCCACCAAAACAAGGGACTGCCATTCACTCTACCCCCTGCTGCCCAAACCCTAACAACAGATGCATCAGACTATGCATGGTGGGCTCACTTGGCAGGGAAGTGCAATCATGGCAAATGGTACCAAAGTCAAATGCACCTGCATATCAATCTAAAATAAATGTTAGCTGTACAGAATGCTCTGACAGCCTTCAAGGACTACATTCTTCCAGGACAATTATTGGTAAAAACGGACAGCACCACTGTTATGTGGTACATAAACAAGCAGGGAGGAACCCACTCATATTCTCTCTGCAGACTAACCATGGCTCTGTGGAACACAGCCTTGAGCTACCAAGTGCACCTACAGGCTCAATTCCTGCCAGGAAAACTAAATACACTGGCAGATGACCTAAGCAGAAATCTCATGGACCTACACGAGTGGAAACTGGAACCAAAGGTATTCAACATGTTGAGAAACAAATGGGGGAGCCCAGAGATGGACCTGTTTGCCTCCCCCCAGAACTACCGATTGGACAAATTCTGCACAAGGACTCCCCACAAACAAGCTTGGAAAGTGGATGCCCTGTTCTTCACCTGGCAAAACCTATCAGTTTATGCATTTCCCCCTCTGCCTCTCCTCTCCAAGGTACTACTAAAGATCAAACAGGACAAACCAAGGACAATACTGATTGCACCAGACTGGCCACGCCAACACTGGTACCCCTTTTTGCATAGTGTATCACTGCTGGCACCATGGCTCCTGCCTCAGACTCCTGCCCTGCTGTCCCAGAAGGAGGGCCAGATTCTGCACCCACAACATCAAACCCTGAACCTGGCAGCCTGGCTAATTACCTGATCTCTCCATTACCATCCCTCAGTAAGCAAGTGATGGATGTCATTCTGGAGGCAAGGAGGCCTAGTACTAGAAAATCCTATGCTGAAAAATGGAAAAGATTCTGTTCCTGGAGCCAAACTCAAGGGATGGGCACAGCAGTGCCCAATTTACCTCAGATTCTTCAATACTTAACTGAGATGCTTCACAAGGGTCTTTCCTTTTCCTCCATCAAAATTCATGCCTCAGCCATTTCAGCTCATTACAATACAATACCACCCCTCTTCTCTCATCCACTGCTGAAGCAGTTCCTCAGAGGGGCCAAAAACTTAAGGCCACCCAGGAGAGCCCCTACTCCAGCCTGGGACCTTAACTTTGTACTGGAAAAGCTCACTTTACCTCCTTTTGAGCCAGCTGCAAATGCAGAGTTGAAATTCCTTTCTTGGAAAACAGACTTCCTTCTAGTTATCACTTCAGCAAGAAGGGTGTCTGAATTACAGGCTCTCATGGCAGTGGAGCCTTTCATTATCTTTCATGCAGACAGGGTGTCCCTCAGGACCAATCCCTCCTTCATGCCCAAGGTGGTATCCAGTGTGGCCCTTAATCAGTCCATTCATTTGCTAACCTTCTTTTCTAATCCACAGAACAAAGGGGAACGAATACTGCACTCCTTGGACATGCACAGACAATTTAGATTTTACTTGGACAGGACTAAACCTCTCAGGAAATCTGAACAGCTGCTGGTTGCATTTGGTGCAGGGGCAGAGGTGAAGGCCATTTCAAATCCAACCATTGCTAAATGGATAGGCCACTGCATTCATTTCTGCTATAAGCACCATGGAAAACCTACCCCACAGGGGATAAGACCACATTCAAACAGGGCTGCATCTACCTCTACAGCCTTTCTCAGAGGTGTCCCTACCAGGGACATCCTAGAAGCTGCTACCTGGCGTTCTGTACATACCTTCACCAAGCATTACCACTTGCCAATTTTTTCTAAATCCAGAGCTGGCTTTGCCACTGCAGTCTTGCAGGGCCTTATAGCTGGCCCTAATGCTGCCTGATTACCTCCTCTTATCCTTAGCTTTGGGAATCTACCCAAATTTGATGACTGCAACAGTGAAACACGAAGAACATAGTACAGTTGTGTACACTTACCATAAATGAAGATGTTCAAGTGTATTCACTGTTGCAGTCCTGTTTACCCTCCCTCCAGCCCTCTGACTTCTATTGACTGTACCTCTATTCTTGTTTGCTATGCTTAAAGCTTTTTGGTGTATTTGCTTTTTTGTTGGAGGTATAATCTTGTATATAATTGCTTCCCATTATGGGGGCACCTGACATCTGGGGCAAGAAAAACTGATGTAATGGCGTTGGCTGCATGCTTTATGCCCCTGACTACTTGATGTCATGGAAAATGAGACAGCATCCGATGCAGGACCCAAGACTTTGATAATCAGGCCGACTGAGGGCTACTGCAAGCAGATAACCCAAATGTGATGACTGCAATAGTGAATACACTCGAGCATCTACATTTATGGTAAGTGTACACAAATTTATTTTATTTTATTTTATTTTACATTTGTTGACCGGGCTAGTCTGGCTGGATACATGTCCATTTTCAGCAGAGGCCCGAGGAGAAAAGCTCCACTATATACTAAGTACATTACATAAAAAAATTTACTACTCTAAGATATAGCTAAATCAGAAATTACAAAAACAAAAAGAATGAAAGATAATTTAAAAGAGAAACAAGTTTACAATATGCAGTTCATTAAATATCCAAATGTACTTTCCTACTCCTCCTTGGAACCTGCAGTTAGTGCTGCAGTATGTTACTCAACACCCATTTGAGCCCGCAGCTACCTGTGACCTTAAATTTCTTTAATGGAAGACAATTTTCTTAGTAGCCATTACTTCGGCCAGAAGAAAAATTCAAGGATTATCCTCAGAACATCCATACTTGATTTTTCATAGGGATACTTACTTTACGTACCAATCCATCATTTCTTTGAAAGGTGGTGTCAGAATCCAGTATTAATCAATCTATTGATTTGCCTGTTTTTTCCCCCAAATTTTACAAAAAAGGTTGAATATGCGGTACACTTGCTGGTTGTCCACAGGCAGTTGAGTTTTTATTTGAATAGGACCAAAGATATTAGAAATCCCCATACATTTATTATTCATTACAAACTAGAGCTGGTCTCCAAAGGAAGAGCATCTTTTGGTTCTGTAGTGCTCAAAAATATCCATCCTTGAGTCCATCCTGGAAATTAGGTAGCTGGGGACTCTGCCCCATCAGTTGTGGAATGATTGAAAATTGACAACTTCAGATAAAGAAGTTACATGTTCACCATAATGTTCCATCTGTGTTGTCCATTTTCATTCTTCCTCAGCTCCCCTCCCACCAACCCCCATCTTTAAAATTTCTGTAAGAATGAGTACTACGTGGCCTGCATGCCTTATTTATATATTTATAAGACTTCATATATGGCTTCTCTATAGTAATGATGATAATTTTCATTGTTCACTTTCCTAAGCAACAAAAAAGATCTGAGGTAATTGGGGTTGATGCATTGTGGGTAAGGGTGAAGCTCGAGAATTTATGATTGCACAAGCTTTAGCAATGGCAGAATTGGATCCGATGGATAGGATCCAGACCCATCAGTTGAGGAAGAATGAAAATGGACAACAGAGATAGAATGTTATGGTGAGTACATAACTTCTCTTTTTTTCTACTTATTTTGTACATATTGTTCATAGAATTCATGTTTTAGGGGCAGAATATTGTGCGTTTTGGGACTTTCATTTAATTTTTTAACCTCAAACTCATCATTTTTCTGTCAGGAGGTTTATAGACTCTCACAAGCTCCACTACTCATCTTTCACGCTTCTTTTTCAGTTGAACCATGGAGCAGTTACCAGTCTCCTTGGTTCTTCCTTGCCCTGTCCACAAGAAGAAGATGAAGAAAATTTATGGGAGGCTTTGGGTGTCAGGTTAGCTCCCTTGCTGCCTCAACAACGAATAGGTAACTCTGCTCTGAACTTGGTTCCTTGGACCACACATTGATGTATTTCAGTCTGTCTGGTGTAGTTCCTCAGGAAGCTACCAAGGACCCTGAGTTAGACACATCTTCTGCAAGCTGTAGGGTTGTCCTCTCCAGGCATGGGAGAACTACTTTTGTTAATCCTAGAGGAAGGGTTGGGTGAAGGTTGCATAGCCAGGTTAGGATGCATAATTTGCATAATAGCTCTCCTACCATAAGTTGGTATTTTTCCAGGGAATCTCCCGGGAGAAGAAAACAAGAGTTAAGCATATTACTATGGACAGGAAAGACTTGCTGGAATTTGCTAAGGAGTTAATTTCTGGTTTTAATCTTTCAAATCCTGATTCTTCGATCAAATAGGAAAAAGGTTTTCCCTCACATTCTTACCCTGACTTTAGTCAGAAGAACAGAGAATGGAGGAGGGGAAGTGGTTCTTCAGTGAGCTTCATTTCAAGCTGAATATTTTGATTCTGAGGAAAGTGTTATTTTGGATTTCCCTCCAGAAGAGCTATATTTTTTGAAACGTTAGCTAGAATGAAAGAGGTATTTCAGAGGGAACAAAATGAAATCCCAATTTCCCAGCAAAGTTTTGCCATGCTAACTTGTTGAAATTTTTTTCATTGAATGCCTTAACTGTGTTTGTTTCATATGTAACCAAACACTGTTTAAGTGGTTTTATGATTCTGCTGATACTGTCTCCAGAGCTGCTGATACAGGATTAATTATGAGAATATTACCTTGGTTATCTTCTTAAAATTTACCAGTAGATTTTAAAACTAAAACTCAGAATTAAAATTTTTATCCTGAAAGATGTTCAGTTTGGCCCTTTTGCTACTGAGATATTCAAAGATTTGATGAAAAGGACAAATGATTCAATGGGTCACAAAAATTTTCCAGCCCTCCTTTTCTGTGTTTAATAAAAGACTTTCATTCTAACTCAGTATCCTTTTTCAAAAAGCAGTTTAAGCAGCAAGGTGCTAACCAACAGGATTTTAAAAAGCAATGACAGACCCCAAAAAAGAAAAGGAAAACCTCTCAGAACAAGAAGCAGTCCAAAAAGTCAGAATGACTACTTGCTTCTCAAGGTTCATTCCCTTCCCACTGTGCCTGTCTACCTCTGTCTATGTCTGCATCTTCCCAAGTGGCATCAGATTATCTCAGATATCCAGCAGAGGTACACATGGTGATGGGGAGTTCCCTTCCCTTTTCTGGGATTCCTCCTTACCCTGTAAATCAGACATATGTTTCCTCCAGTTTGGAGCAAATGTTGTATGTTGTCTCGGGGGGGGGGGGGGGGTCGTCTCAGTTCAGATGGGCAAAGGTTGTTTTTATTCTTTGATCTTTCAGGTGCCATAGAAGGAGGAAATTTGGAGAGACTAGTCCTTAGACTTCTCGTTTTTATCTCACTCTCTCTCTCTGTCAAGGTCCCAAAGTTCAAAATATTTTCCCTTAAAACCCCTGTTGTCTCTAATTTTTTTACTCCATTTCTTCGTAACATTAGACTTAAAAGATGCTTTACTATCACGTTCTTATTTGCAAAAACTTCAGATGTTTCTTAACGATTTTCTGTATTTGTCTTACTTTATCAGCTCTCTGTATTTCCCTTTGGTCTATTTACTACACTAAAGGTTTCTACAAAGTGTCTGGTTCCAGTAATTGCTTACTGCAGACTTCAAGGCATTCACATCTTTCCATATCTGGATGATTGTGTTATGTTTGCAGATTTCTTTTCCAGTTATCAAAACTCTCTGATGTGTCAAGAAACTCTTGTTCAGTCTGGAGTTTTAAGTGAATTGAAGAAGTAATCTGCCATCCCTTTACACAGAATAGTTTTTCAGAGTTGTGTTCTGGATACTTGCTTAGGAAGTGCTTTTCTTCCATTGGACAAAGTACAATTATATAAATAATTTTCCTGAGCTTTTCCAACCAGACAATGGAATTTGCTAAGTAATTTCTCAGGATTCTGGCTTTCAAGGCTTATGTGATTATCATGATTCCCTTGACCAGACATCACATGAGAAAATTCAGTAGTACCTCAGGTCAGTCTGGCCTCAGCATTGTCTTTTCAGACTCAAGTGCTGGGGTTTATGAAAAGGGGAGGTACTGTATGGGTGGACCACATATCTTCTCCCTTCCATATTCTGTTCAGTCTGCTGCAACAAATGCTTCAGACTTTGCTTGAGGGGGGGCTATAATAAAAAGGGGTGAAAGTGGAAGGTCTGTTGGTTAAGCATGATAAAAGCTCATCAGTATCAAAGAAATGTTGGCAGTAATCAGTGCTTTAAAAGCCTAATTCTTCCCTGGTCCCCAGGACCTGTACATGTTATCACAGGCAGTACCACGGTGATGTGATATGTAAACAAACAAGGAAGTACCAGGTCTAATCCTCTCTGCAGACTTGCCATAATGGTTTGGGAGGTGGCAGCTCAGCTCAGACTGACACTTCTGACTGCATACATTCTGTCAGAGCAAAATATTGTAGTAGACAAGTGGAGCAGGGCCAGGACAGACCCTTGCAAATGGAAATTACACCTGGGGATCTTCCAGGAATTGATTCACCTGTGGGCAACACCTTAAATAGTTCTGTTTGCCTCCTTTCAAAACAGACAGTTAAAGAAATTCTGCTTCAAGATTCCTTGCAAATGTGCCTAGAAAAAAGATGGTTTCTCATTCCCATGGGTAGAAATGTTCCTGTATGCTTTTATATCCTTTGCACTGTTCCAAGGGTTCTTCTAAAGATTCAGAAGGACTCTCCAAAGATAGTGGTGGTGACTTCCCCTATTCTCCCTTCTTTTGAAATTGAGCAGTGGCATTTACCAATGAGTTGTTTGATGTACCCCGGCCTGCCTGAAAGCATTTCAGTTGACTGCCTAGATGATAGAGTTTTGATACCCTTTAAACACTTTTTTTTCTGAGGACATGCAGCAGATACTAAAGGAGGCTAAAAAAACCCTAATAGAAAGTCATATATATATATATATATAAGTCAAATAGATTTTCTAATTGGTGCCATTCTAAGAACCAGGACCTATTAAAGCCCAGATGCCTCTGGTTTTAGATTATTTGTAAGAGTTATTATCTTCTGGTCTTCCTTACTCTCCTGTCAAGATTCATCTCTGCCATATTTGCTTGTCTGCCCTTCACTTTCTAACTGTTCTCAAGTCAAACATTCTTTGAAGGAGTTTTATATATTATGTACTGGCCAATCAGCCCATTCATTCCCTTTTACAGGGGTTGAGGGTTAACTGTGAGGGATAATCATTTGTAAAACTATAGGAGCTGCTGGTGTTTTTTTTTCTAATGCCCTATAGCTCCCACCTGCAAATTCTTGGCTAAAAGAGTGGAAGGGAGTGAGCAGTGAACTCACTGTGCTGGACGTCCCTCACTTCTGCAAGAACATTAACAGTAAGCAGTCTGCCCCTTCTTTCAGACATGGGAGGTAGTTTTCTCAATCTCCAGTTGAGAAATTACATCTCCGTATGTGCTGTCTGAGCACAAACTACCCTCCGAACAGAAGCAGTGAATGGTCAGTGCCCCTGCACTCCTGTTCCTCACTGTTTGGCATGTCAAGTGCTGAATCTTGGATGTCATGGTCACAGTTAGGGCTGCATGTCCCTCTGCATCACAGAGCTAGGCATGTGTGCCTTTCCTTTGATGCTGGTATGGTCAAAAAAATTTAATTCTGTTCTCACACAGGTCACTTGTATTAATATTCATCACTGACAATCCAGTGCAACACCAGTGGTGCATTCCTGAGATGCCATTCTTCAGACAAGGTGTGAAACTGAAACCATATGTTCCTGATCTTTTACTGTTTCTAGTGGATATTAAAGGTCCCATAGCACTTGATGAAAAGAAAGGCTTTCCAGTATTTTCTTAAGTTACTTACTTATTTCTTGTAAACTTTTTTTTTCTGTTTCATAATTAATTGCATTATTGGTTAATCTTTTAATACACTGGAATTCATTTATAAGTTACTGAATATTTTACCAACAACAGTTCTCCGTTTTGTACATCATTTGACATAATTTGTTATCATAGCATTTTTTTCTGCTTATGTTGCATTCATATATTACTCTGTCTATTTAACAGTTTTACTATAATCAGTTTATGTATGTTCTAAATACATTCACAACTAATCTGATACAATCTCTTTTTCATATATGACAAATACTTTACAGATATTTTAAATATGATTATATTGTATGTTTTATTGTAAGAAATGTACTGGTGTGAAGGCTTAGATGGAACTGATCAGCTAATGTAAAAGTGGATAGAAGCATGTAACATTTCATTGTCCATGCTTTCCTTCATAATGCCATTTTGAGATGATAAAACCCACTTTGTGAACATTCTATCAGTTCATGACTTTTTTCTCTGGGTAGTAATGACATCTAGTTGGGGAGGGGTAACTGGCTATGTACGTAATATTTGAGGACTTTGTCCTATCTCTCATTGGTTCCATTTATAGAATCATCAGCCACTTAGAAGTAGCAGTTCTGTGGCTATTTGTTAAAAAAGAAAAGCTTTATTTTTTTTTCTAAACATTCTTATGGTCAGTTTAGATAAAAAAATGACTTAACACTCTAAAGAAATTATTTCCAGCTGTTTGCCAGTTTAATTGTTTAACAGTTTGGGGAGTTATTTTACAGATTTACATTGACGTAGCTGGTATCTGGTAACCCTTTGAAATGTCAGGACTGCTAAAGGGAGTTCCAAAATGCAGAGAATGAATCGCCAGAACAACAGACTTACATATAGTAGGTCTGAAATGCCATTTCTCAGAATATTCCCTTTTCTCCAAGGTATGGCGATGTCTGAATGGGTATGTGCAAGTTCATGAGGTGTGGGGATTTGCCCACCACATGGGAGGGTTTTGCATCTCCCTGCAAAAAGAAGTTTCAAGGAGAAGAGCAGTTTTTAGATTCACTCTTCTCCTGTGTGTTCAGTCATTTTTTTTCAGCTTGTCGACCCTCGGCATTTTGAGTGCCAACATTTAGGTTCATAGGTTGGTACGAGGCTATCTGCCCGAAGACATTTATAAGCCTAGCCAGAATGTGTTGGCTTTCGCCGCCCCCTTAGATTAGTTCCCTGTGCCTCTGTCCAGCAGAGCCACTGAAGTGATCCCCGAGGTAAACTTTCTGTTTCCCTTCCACTCGTCAAGGTTTCTTTCGAAGAATGTTAGTGAGGAGCTTTGCCTAATGTAGATTGGGATCTTGTTCCAAAGCATGGGAAGTCTCTGGGACAGGAATGTATCCCTCCAGCACGTCCTGTTTATTGTAGTGGTGAGGTTTAGATCTCTAGAGCATGTAGCTCGAGGGGATAAGGTTTTCTTTAGGTGGAGCATGTCCATCAATTCTGGGTTGGACATGGCCTTGTATGTCAGGCAGAGATCACCTCTGAGTAGGCGGTATGCAACCGAGTACAACTGGAATTTCTTCAGTCGAGCTGCATAGGGTATCTGCTTGAGGCCAGTGATCCTCTTGGTGAGGTACTTATGTGGTCTTTCCAGCTGTTGCAAGTGTCTTGTAAGATACATCCCAAATGGGGCGTTGTACTCTATGATGAGTCTGATGAGTGAAGAATAGAGGGGCACAATGACCTCTTTTGATCTTGATGCGAACCCTTTTGTGATGATGTGGGCCACATAGAAGGATTTTCTAACCGCTTTGGCAATGTGATTATCAGAGGTGAGATTACTATCTACTTGGGTCCCCAGATCCCTTATTACATCTTCCGTATTTAGGGGACTACCACTTATGTGGTAGTTTGTGGGTACTTTGCTTTTTTTCAAAGGGGATGACTATGCACTTTTTGGCATTTAGCTTGAGGCCATGATTTTGACACCAGGTGTCCGTCTCACTGAGACCCTTTTGGAGGGTGTCTGTGTCAGCCAGAGAGTCAATTATAACCCCTAGATGTTCATTGTGCATACAGCTGCAGTATTCACATATGGGTTCTCTGCCATCAGGCGGTCCCTCGGTCGGCCGAATTCCAAAGTCTAGGTCCGGCGTCGGTTGTTGTCGCTTTCTTTCCTGATGTCAGAGAGGCAGGATTATATAAGACACAGCCGACGCCATTTTCTTCAGTCTTTTTTGCCGCGCGGTGCCCGAAGCAGAAGCAGTTCGCAAGTGCCGGTCGGCCAGCTCCTGAATTCTGAAAAATTGGAAACCAAGTCTTCATTAAAGCTAAGTACCCGTTGAAACTTTTCTTGCCTCAGACCGATGTCAGAAAAAGTTAACAATTGTATTTCTTGTGGGAAGCAAATACCGCATAAGGATTTCCATTCCCTCTGCATACCTTGCTTAGGCCCAGACCACGATGTCTCGGGCTGTCGCTTTTTCGCTACTTTCAATAAATGCACTATTAAGCGTCGGGCAGAGTTCGCCCAACACTTTTTTGGTGCAGCCTTTGATTATAAAATGTCGTCGGAGACTCCGACTACCGTTTTGTCCAAAAAACGCAAGGACAAGGACCGACACGCGAGGTCCACGGTCCCCACCGACACCACGCTAAAACCGGCTGCACGTGGTCCGGTTCAAGGTCAGGACCCTAAAAAACTGAATTTGCCTCAGGTATTACAGTATCTAGCTGAGCTGCTGAACAGTGGACTTTCATTTTCCTCTATAAAAATCCATGCCTCAGCCATTTCTGCAGAATTCAACACGGATCCACCCTTATTCTCTCACCCACTCTTAAGACAGTTCCTCAGAGGGGCTAAGAATATAAGATCACCAAGAAAGCAACCAATTCCAGCCTGGGATCTTAATTACATTCTAGAAAAATTAACATTGCCTCCTTTTGAGCCGGCTGCCTCAACAGATTTGCAATACTTGTCCTGGAAAACAGCTTTCCTTCTGGCCATTACCTCAGCCCGTAGAGTATCCGAACTACAAGCCCTCATGGCTGTGCAGCCCTTTCTCATCTTCCATCAGGATAGGGTTTCCCTTCGAACCAATCCATCATTTATGCCTAAGCAGAAATATGACAGATCCACATGAATGGAAGTTACATCCTCAAGTGTTTACAAAGATAATCCAAGCGTGGGGGAGGCCAGACATAGATCTCTTCGCCTCCACAGGAATCATCAACTGGAAAAGTTTTGTTCAAGGACCTTTCATCCAAAGGCCTGGAGAGTGGACGCCCTTTCATTCAGTTGGACAGCATGGACAGTTTACGCTTTCCCACCTCTGCCTGTTTTGCCCAAGGTGCTCTTGAAAGCAAGAATAGACAAACCGAAGATGATACTGATTGCTCCAGACTGGCCAAGACAACACTGGTACCCACTCCTGAGGAGCCTAACACATATTCCTCCCTGGCACCTACCTCTAATGCCTCTTCTGCTGACTCAGCACAGCTACAAAACTCTTCACAGTCAGCTGAAAACACTCAATCTCGCTGCATGGAAAATCCCTTAATACCACAACAGACTATACTCCCCAAAGAGGTGCAGGATGTCATTTTGGAGGCCAGAAGGCCATCTACTAGAAAGGCTTACTCCGCAAAATGGAAACGGTTTTACTCTTGGAATGAGAAAAAAGGCCAGGACCCTAAAAAACTGAATTTTCCTCAGGTGTTACAATATCTAGCTGAACTTAATTATAACCCCTAGTTTGCAGTCGCCTGCAAACTTTGTCAGCCATAGTCCTTCTGTGCTTGCCTGTACTTCTGAGAAGTATATGCCGAACAGGAGGGATCCTAGGACTGAGCCCTGGGGAACGCCACTTGTAACCGGTCTAGAGTTGGACCTAGCTACCCACAACTCTCACCATGTGGGTTCTGTCTGTGAGCCATTTGGCAACCCATCTTGTGATGTAGGATTTTATGATGTTATGTGATCCTATCTCGCCTACATTCTGACTGATGGGTTCGGAGCCGATCCTCGGCTCCGACTCGGCACGCTTATGCCAAAGAACGAAGTCTCTTATTGGCTGAGCTTACTATATCCCAGGATGCACCACTACCAGTCCCCCAGATCTCATTTGCCGCTAACAAGCAAAGACGTGGTCTCGAGCTGGCTGAGCTAAGTAGTGTTTTCTTCACTTACTTTCCTGTCAGGAATTTCCTAAAATTTCAACAAAAAGCTGTTTTAACAGCTATCTCGTGTTTTTGTGTATGAGTGAATATTTTCTGTTAAATATTTGTGTAGTGATTTTCTGACTAGAGGTCCCCTTTGAGTTGAAGGTCCTTCCCTGTCAGTCCGTTGTTGTTCAAGTCCCGTTTTATTTAGGGGCTCTTGGATCCCTTTAGTTATTTTTGTCTATTTGTGACAGCCTTTGGTTAAAAAAAAAAAAAAAAAAAAAGAATTTTTTCTGTGATAGTTAGTGTGTTTGGTTTTTGCTAGTTCACTAAATTGGTTGCCATAATGTCACAGGCTCCTAGGCCTTCAGGTTTTAAGAAGTGCACTAAGTGCAGTTTCAAAATGTCAACAACAGATGACCATTCTCTCTGTGTGTACTATTTGGGCGCCAAACATTTGCAGGAGTCCTGTAGCGTGTGCCACGCGTTTTCCTCGAGGGTCCTCCAAGAGAGGAAAAATAAACTTATTTTAAAAGGCCTTATTAAACCCTCATTTGAAGAGGCATTAGCTTCCTCTCCATCTCCTGCAAAGAAGAAAGGCGCCGGCTCCGACCAGCCCGTCGGAACCGACTGCCAAAAGACATAGGCAGGCTTCTCCTTCGCTCCACGGACTTCGGAGCCGAGGGCGAACGGTCTGCCTCGATGCCTCCAGCCTCGACTCCTCTGGGTTCGAGCCGACGGCTGGGGCCTCGAGGCGGGTCACCTTCATCGGCTCCACTGATCTTGGAGCCGATGAAGGTCCGCTCAGACACTTCCTCCTCGGCGCGAAGCCCTCTTTGGCACCGATGGAAATTGGTTTGACACTCCTTCGGCGCCGATAATTATTGAGTCGATTCGGAGCCGATCCCCTAGTCCCTTGGAGCCGTTGGAGAGGCCTACTCGGACCCGTTCGGTCTCTTCCAGGTCATCAAGGATGTCAGATTCGGACATAGACAGGGTACTCCAAAGACTTTTCCAGTCCCCAGTCTTTCAGAAATTAGTTTCGGCTCTGACCCAATTGGCTTCGGAGCCGATAGCCCATTCCATTGCCATTCCTCCTCCGACCCTGCTCCGCCGGAGCAGGTGCTGATGGAGCCAGTGGAGATCCTAGGGTCGGCTCCGACCCTTACTCCAACCCCGGCCTTTGGGTCCGAGTTTAGCACACGGACTTCTTCGGCCGTGCCCGGGGGTGACGTTTCGGGACCAATGCAGTCGGTTCCAAGCCTCCCTCTCGGTGCTTCGCCGGGACTTCCGTCTGCTATCATGGCTCGGAGACTGGACCCTCCCAGGATTCTGGGGTCCGGCCTTCAGAGCTATGAGGAGTGCCTTGGCCAAATCTTCTTTGGCCATCTCTACGGCTTTACCGGCACCTTCCCTGGGCATGGAGACTGGGTCTTTGGCAGTTCCCTGTCTCTAGGCAGCGGAACCCGGGGCCTGAGGTTACCCCAACTGGGGTTCCCTCCTCCTGAGGGTCTTCGGAGTTGTCTTCGGAGGAGCCCCAAGGAAGAGATCGTGCAAGAGGAAGCACGTAGACTCCCCGATGAGTCTGTTACATCGGACACTGATCTTGATGATGCGGAGGGGTCGCCACAGTCGCCCTGGGATGATGTCTCATGTGCAGACATTCTAGAAGTCCTCAAGCACCGAGGCGGCTGGAATTCCAAACCCTCCGCTGATGAGTCGGTGTTCCTCAAGGCCTTCGGGCTCAGCCCTCCGCCTCCTGGGTGTGTCTCCCCTTCGGCGACCTCCTAGATTTGGTTTGTCGGAGGGCGTGGGAACATCCAGATACTGTGGAACCAGTGCCTTCTCGCCCTAACAAATTTTTGTCTGCCCCACCCGAGAAGGAGTTCTTAACGAAAGGCGTGTCTGTAGATGCCATGGTGGTGGCATCTGCTACCCAGCAGGACGTGGCAGAGGCTTCAACGTCCGTCCATCCTCCTAATAAGGAGTCTAGGAGCATGGACCTGTACGGGAAACGCACCCTGAGTTCAGCGGCCTTTACTCTGAGGTCCCTGAATTATTTGGCACATTTCACCAGACTACAGAGGGATCTGGTCAAGGAGCTCTCAGACTCCCTCTCAGGTAACCTACCTGAGCAGCTAGCCCAGTCGGTTGGCTCTCAGTTGGCTACCCTTACCTCGATTTCTAACTCGTCCATGAGGCTCATTTCATATGCGGCAAGGGGCGGGCAGAGCGGCAGGCACAGGCGTGGCTCTACGAGACAAGCCTGGCTCCGCTTGTGTCATTTCAGGAGGCCTTCAAGTCTTCCTTTGCTGACGCTCCCTTTGATGGGTCCTCTTTGTTTGGACCCAAGGTAAAAGACACTCTTACCCGCTGTGAGCAGGAGGGAAAGACTTTATCTGCCGTAGGAGCACGATTTTCCACTTCCTTTCGGCCTTATCCCAAGGCCAAAAGAGGAGGGAAGATGTGGTTCCGCAAATCACAGAAGTTCTTTCCTCAACAGCAGGAAGATTCCCCTTCCAGAGGCAGAGGAGGGGGAAATTTTTCTGGGAGACGCCGTCCCAGAGGCGGCAGAGGCCCCCGCAACACTGGAGACCGCGAGTCCTTTCGTGGCTCTTCAGCCTCCCACGCTCCATGAGGGATTGCCCGGCTGTGCTGCTCTGGAGCCAGTCGGGTGCCGTTTTGCCAAGCACCTAAAAGCCTGGGAGTCTATTACTCAGGACAGATGGGTGCTTCGGATTATTGCCGGAGGTTACACCATTCCCTTCACACGCCCACCCCCACCGTCCAAAAAAATCCCGGACCCACCACCCAGTCAAAGGGAAATTGCAGCCGCAGAAGCTTCAAAGCTGCTAGAAAAAGGAGTCATCCAACCGGTCCCCACAGACCAGATCGGATCCGGAAATTACTCAAGGTTCTTTTTAGTGCCAAAAAAGACAGGGGACCTGAGACCCATTTTGGATCTCAGCAAGCTAAACCAGTCCGTCATGAAGTCCAAATTCCGAATGGTCACTTTACAATCCATTCTCCCATTGTTGGAGAAAGATGTTTGGATGTGCTCCATAGATCTCAAGGATGCCTATTATCACATACCGATACATCAGGCGTCCAGGAGGTATCTGCGCTTCAGCCTGGGAGACGGTCATTTCCAATTTTTTGCACTGCCCTTTGGTCTCACCACAGCCCCCAGGGTGTTCACCAAGTGTTTGGCAGTAGTGACTGCTCACCTGAGGAGTCTCGGATTCCAAGTGTTTCCCTATCTGGACGACTGGCTCCTGACTGCCACCACCAGGCATCTACTACTAGAGAACCTACAAGCCACCATCTCCCTGGGTGCTTCCTGGGAATTACATTCAACTGGTCAAAGTCTGTCTTGCTGCCTTCTCAGCGCATAAGATTCATAGGAGCAGAGATAGACTCAAAATTAATGCGGATCTTCCTTCCTACCGAAAGGATACAAACATTACAAGATCAAGTCCGAGCCCTGCTTCTAAGATCCAAAGCCCCAGCCAGGATGGTCCTGCAACTTTTAGGTTCAATTTCTGCCACGGTTCTCCTAGTTCCTCTGGCAAGGTTGCACATGAGGATTCTCCAGTGGCTATTATCGACACAATGGTCTTTTCAAGATCTCCCCCTCAATCATCACATACTGATTACAGAAACGTGCAAACGGGACCTCCGCTGGTGGCTTCTGCCATCCAATCTGAATCAGGGAAGACCCTTTGTTATACCCTCCGTGGCCACCTTGACTACGGATGCCTCCCAGACGGGGTGGGGGGGTATTGTCTGGGCAGGTCAGTTCAGGGTTCTTGGCTTCCAAACGAAACATTTCTCCATATCAATGTGTTGGAAATGAGGGCTGTACTTCTGTCCTTACAAGCCCTCCACAAGTTTCTCCCTCAAGGCATTATCGCCATCCACACAGACAACATGTCGGTGGTCTGGTATCTAAACAAACAAGGAGGGACCAGATCTTACCCCCTTTGCAGAGAGGCCATGAGGGTGTGGGAATGGGCAGTGGCTACCAAGCACTTCCTGGTAGCGACCCACATTCCAGGCAAATCCAATGTATTGGCAGACAGACTGAGCAGGACTATTTTCTCTCCTCACGAGTGGTCTCTGAACGAAACAGTAGCAGCTCAGATTTTCAAAAGATGGGGGATTCCATGCTGCGACCTGTTTGCAACACCACGAAACACGAAGTGCAAAAGGTTCTTTTCCTTGACCCCGCGTCAAGGGGAGACAGCTACGGATGCTCTAGTCCAACCTTGGCCAACAGGACTGCTTTATGCTTTCCCTCCGATTCCACTCCTCCCCAAAGTCATCCAGAAAGCTTCCCAATTGGGGTCCACAATGATTCTAATTGCTCAGATTGGCCTCGCCAGGTATGGTTCCCCTACCTACAGAAATATACCCTGGACGGTCCTTGGTTCTTGGATCTAATTCCGGACCTTCTGGTTCATCAGTCGGGACAACACCAGTCCCTTCACACTTTGAAATTAACAGCTTGGCTCCTCCACTTCCGACTATAGTCAGAAATCACACCTTGGACCCGGAAGTTATTCACATTTTATCTTCAGCCCACAAACCCACCACTAAGAAATTGTATCACAGTAAGTGGAAGAGGTTTGCTATCTGGGCTCAACTCAGAGGCTTAGACCCTATTACTGCCCCGATACCAGAGGTCTTGAAATTGTTAACATCCTTGTTTAATCAAGGATCTTCAGTCTCTACTGTTAAAGTCCAACTAGCAGCTATCTCCAAATTTCACGATTCCATAGACCCACCGTTGATGAGCAGCAGATTATGTAAAACTTTCATGAAAGGTGCTGTGCTTTTAAGACCCCCAGTTTTTCATCCTGCGCCTCCGTGGGATCTTGATTTGGTACTTGCCTTAACACCTTCCCCTTTGAACCAGCTGCTACATGTGAGTTGAAATATCTGTCTTGGAAAACTGCCTTCTTAATTGCAATTACCTCTGCAAGAAGAGTTTCAGAACTTCAAGCCCTATCTATCAAACCACCGTGACTTGATTTTTCACAAGGATAGAGTATCACTTAGGCCTAATCCATCTTTTGTCCCAAAAGTTTGCTCTAATCTCTGTCTCCAACAATCTTTAGAGCTACCAGTTTTCTTTCCAAAATTTTCAAACAAAGCGGAATACACCTTCCATACATTGGATGTTCACAGGCAATTGCGCTTCTATCTAGATAGGACTCAACAAATTCGAAAACAGATCAATTGTTTGTGTCCTTTTCAGATAATAAACTGGGTAAAACCATCACTAAAGCTACTATTGCCAAATGGATCAGAGATTGCATAACTCAAGCTTATTCCTCTTCAAATAAACAACTTACAACATCTGTCAAAGCTCACTCTACTAGAGCTACGGCTACCTCTATTGCATTC